>NC_091123.1:17918817-18218817 GCF_040183065.1 Periplaneta americana | reverse complement strand
CTTTTGAGAACACAATGACCGTGCAAAACTAAAGTATCATTTCAAAGAGTTCTTTCTTTCCATTTGATCTAGCCTCTTCAGAAAATAAATGAGTATCAGAAAACTTCTAAAAAGAAAATCCACCAACCAGTTCTATATCTGCAATCTAATTGTAAGTGATCTACTCTAACTCATCTGAGTTGAGATGATCATTGATGCTAGAGGGTTCATTTATCTTGTTTTATTGAGAATTATTTTGGGTTCTGTCGCTTTCCAGGTATATTTATTTGTATGTTCCTATTTTGAAATTCCATCTCACGACTGTCATCTGGCCCTATAAATTTAAAGATGATTAATGAAGCACCCTAAATTTTCATCAATAAAAAATTCCAATATAACTTCCTATTAAAACTCCAAGTGATTGATAGAAGATAGCATTATGCAATGAGGGTTTGCCTGAATTCCACTGTTGAACTCCAAATGACTGGTAGGCGTTAGCACTATGCAATAAGGGTTTGCCTAAATTCTAGTGTAACTTCCTGTTGAGCTCCAAGTGATTGATAGAAGATACCACTATGCAACAAGGGTTTGCCTGAATTCCACTGTTGAACTCCAAATGATTGATAGGAGTTAGCACTATGCAATAAGGGTTTTCCTAAATTCCAATGTAACTTCCTGTTGAATTTCAAGTGATTGATAGAAGATACCACTATGCAATGAGGGTTTGCCTGAATTCCACTTTTGAACTCCAAATGATTGATAGAAGATAGCGCTATGCAATACAATTCCAATGTAACTTTCTGTTGAACTCCAAATGATTGATAGAAGATAGCGCTATGCAATAAGGGTTTTCCTAAATTCCAGTGTAACTTCCTGTTGAACTCCAAGTGATTGATAGAAGTTAGCACTATGCAATAAGGGTTTGCCTGAATTCCACTGTTGAACTCCAAGTGATTGATAGAAGTTAGCACTATGCAATAAGGGTTTGCCTGAATTCCACTGTTGAACTCCAACTGATTGATAGAAGTTAGCACTATGCAATAAGGGTTTGCCTGAATTCCACTGTTGAACTCCAAGTGATTGATAGAAGTTAGCACTATGCAATAAGGGTTTGCCTGAATTCCACTGTTGAACTCCAAGTGATTGATAGAAGTTAGCACTATGCAATAAGGGTTTGACTGAATTCCACTGTTGAACTCCAAATGATTGATAGAAGTTAGCACTATGCAATAAGGGTTTGCCTGAATTCCACTGTTGAACTCCAAATGATTGATAGAAGTTAGCACTATGCAATAAGGGTTTGCCTGAATTCCACTGTTGAACTCCAAATGATTGATAGGAGTAAACACTATGCAATAAGGGTTTTCCTAAATTCCAGTGTAACTTCCTGTTGAATTTCAAGTGATTGATAGAAGATACCATTATGCAATAAGGGTTTGCCTGAATTCCACTGTTGAACTACAAATGACTGATAGAAGTTAGCACTATGCAGTAAGGGTTTGCCTAAATTCCAGTGTAACTTACTGTTGAACTCCAAGTGATTGATAGGAGATAGCACTATGCAATAAGGGTTTGCCTAGCTTCCAGGTGTTTTAGTGAACACTGCTTTACAGTATCTTGTAACTCGCGAGCGAGGCTTGTATTTGTATTCTCGAATTTCTTCATAAGATCTCCGTTACTAGTCCTAAAATTTTGTTGCATGTTGATTGAAGCAGCCTGTATTTTTCAGCAATAAAAGGTATGAAATTCAATTTCCTGTTCAACTCTTGTAATTGTTGCTGGATGGCAGCACTGTGCAGCAAGGCTTGGCTATGACTGACCTAATAACGGTTATGATTATGTGGTGTGATTAAATGTTATTGTCAAAAAGAGGGGAAGGGTTACGTTCGGTTCAGAGGAGGGGAAATGGGAGGCATACACTTATGATAAACAGTGTAAATGCATTGTGTGCTCAGTTGGGGGCATTGCACCTTTACTGAATTTCTCGTGGATGGACGTATATACATACAAACGTGGTCAGAAGTACCTTCGTGGGAAAGCAAACATGTGATAGGAATTGATAGTGAAAAAAAGAAGCACTGATAAAAAGGAGAGAGAAACGAGGCTATAGTTAACGTCCATTTATTGATCTCGTCAATTGGAAGCCATAGAGATATCCATCATTTGTCATTTTTTATTTACACTGACGTATATCCAACCCGACAAAAGGAGTCCATCTTATTCCTGTACAATTTTTTTTTCTCTCGTATTTGAAGAAACCTTTTAACTGTAAATCCAGGTGCTTTGGACAATTATTTTCCCATACTTGCATACTATTAGCTTAACTGAGTGATGGACTAGATGGAAGAAAGTACACTATTGTTAAAACTTTTAAAAGGAAGCTTCAGATACACAATTTTTCCTCTTGTTTAGCGCGATTGTACGACTGCATTCCGAATGTCTGAAGCATTTATGATTTCAATAATGTTATGAATTTCCGTACATGGTACCATCTGCTCTGTTAGACATAAACGTATTAAAATGTATAATCTAGATTAAGTGTAGCAGGGTTGTTGTAATTTAACCCGACCCAAAAAAACCATATGGGGGGTTTTTTTTTAAATCCCTTCAATAAAACCCGACACAAAACCCAAAAAAACCCATATATTTATTTCTCGTAATTTAATCAACATACAAAATATTACAAAAAGGTGCATCATATTTATTTACTATAACAATTTGTCAGCAGAAGTTATTAATTCGGTAATGTTTCATTATAAAGAAAAAATTACTTTCATCAACACGGTGTTTTATTGTAGAATGGTATTAATATTAACTACATCACAATTCAGTCCTTCTTAACATGCAGAAATCTGTAGATCTTCACTAATTTCTAAGCTTTTTCCTCTCCTAACTTATTTCTTAACTTTGACCAAACAAACCCATAGGTGGAGAAGATTCTCTCAATGGATGCAGTGCTGGCAGGGCAAGAAATTAAACTTTTCACAAAGCTAATAAATCCTGTTGGCAAGTTCCCCTTTTTTGTTGTTTTCAATTCCATTATTTTCCACCATTTTTGGACTGAACTGTTGTACAACTGCGTCAGAAAACATAGTAACAGGAAAATAATCAGAATCAGCAATCCTAAAAGACATAACACTTGTCACCCACTCTGGATGAATCTCTGTGAGCCAATTTTCTGCACTTTCCTCTTGATCTGCAGTTATTCTTGCCCCTCTGAATCTTGGATCTAACATATTAGCAAGATAGTGGAAGGGCAGGCTGCCAACTTAAGAATATTTAATAATAATTTACCAATCTTTGCTTATTTAATTTACTAGTTTTTGCTCATGAAGTAGTTCTTAGAATATGTTGGTGTTCTAAATCACTTAGTCACGAAATTGAACTATTTAATACCCATTAGAGAAAAACCCAATAAAACCCATAAAAACCCAAAGAAACCCATAAAACCCAGTAAAACCCACTGGGTTGGGTCTTTTTGTAAATACCCGGGTTTTTCTCAACCCTGAAGTGTAGGCGTTCAATTATGTAATTATTTCATGTCCAAGATAATAGTTAACAAACATGTCAATATAACTTATTTTGACTAACACGCGTACGATCGTACTAATTCTTATTTAAAGGAATAATAATAATAATAATAATAATAATAATAATAATAACTAGACGGTACAACAATAATATGACGATGAATTATAATTCTAAATAATAAAAGTAAAATTAAATGTTAAACGTTAGATTATCTTTCATCTCGTTTCTTTTATCTACGTATACTCTAAACCAAAGGTCATCAGCACAGAGCACCCCGGGGTTAGCGTCTCTTACCCGCGGAGAACACAGTGCACTATGGTGCATTTCGTAGGTGCTAGCAGGTATGCTCTCTACCACTTCCTGCTGCGCTACGGGGCACACGGGACGGCTCCGCTTACCCTTTACCCATTTCAGCGAGTGCTGACGACCACGGTAAGTGTCGCTGTTAGACCTTACCATGTGGTAAATATTTTTATTTACAAATTGTTTTTAAAATACAGGAATATGAAGAATTTTGGTGTATTTTTTATTTTTCGTAACTTTTATAATATGTAATTAAAAAAATATTGAATTAGCTAGAAATTTACATTTTTGCCTGGGAAACCTGAAAAAGACTTAAATTGTACGAAATCCTCCCACAATTTAATTTTTGTGTGTCCCAGTGATAGTCTTTCCACCATTATCTTATTTTGTATTTGTTATGCATATTCATTTTCATTATAGTTCTTTGCCCAATGGCAGATCTTTCATTACAAACCCAGCAATCTCCAATCATTTCCTATTTCCTGCCTTTCTCTTAGTCTTCACATATGATGCATGTATCTTGATGTTGTCTATCATCTGATATCTTCTTCTGCCCCGAACTCTTCTCCCGTTCACCATTCCTTCCAGTGCATTCTTTAGTAGGCAGTTTCTTCTCTGTCAGCGTCCCAACCAAATCATTTTTTTCTTCCTGATCAGTTTCAGCATCATTCTTTCTTCATCCACTCTTTCCAACACAGCTTCATTTCTTATTCTGTCTTTCCATTTCACACGTTCCAGCCTTCTCCATATCCACATTTTAAATGCTCCAAGTCACTTCTCTTCACTTCGTCATAATGCCCATGTTTCTGCCCCATACAGTGCCACACTACACACAATGCACTTCACTAGTCTTTTCCGTAGTTATTTTCCAGAGGTCCGCTTCTGGTAAAAGCTTCCTTTGCCATTGCTACCCTCTTTTTGACTTCCAGCCAGCAGCTCATGTTACTACTTACAGTACACCTCAGATATTTGAAGCTATCCACTTGCTCTACTGTCTTATTTAGAATTCACACGTTTACCTTCTTTATTTGTCTTCCGATAACCATGGTCTTCGTCTTGTTTCTATTTATCTTCATTCCATACAGCTCACAGCTGTCATTTAGCTCCAGTAGGATATCTCTTAATATCGTCTCCTCTTTTGCTAACAACGTCGTATCATCAGCAAATCTTATACACTTTATTCTTGTTGCTCCTACTATCACCCCTCTTATCTTTTGAAAACAGTTCTTGACTAAATCCTTCAAGTAGATGTTGAACAGAGTTGGCGGTAAGGTTATGCATGTAGCATATTGTGTTGAAATTAAAGTAAATACAGCGTGTTTTAAAATCTGACCGACAAACTTTTGGATCGGATAGAAAACATTTTTAAAACATTTTTTATTAAGGGACAAATCTGCTGCAACGTTTTGTTTCAGTGCAACAAGATTTTATGTCATTATTTCGTCATTGTAGTAGGATGAAATTGAGTTAGGCCTACTCAGGTATTTGAAAATTGATGAATTTAATAAACAAATCACAAATGCTACAGGTATTCATTTCTTTAAAAACACAGAAAATCACAAAGGAAATAAAAAAATAAATTAAGAAAGAAAGGGAAATACTACCGCAATCTGGACCCAATAGCCTACAATTCAGCTCATTTGTTCTTTCTCTATTTATCCGATCCCGAATTTCGTCTGTCTAATTTAGAAACAGCTTAGTAAAGAAAAGGGATTTTAGAGAGTTAAAGTGGGTGAACAGTTTGTTTTGCTTACATTTTATTTTCTGTATGTAGGCCTAATTCGTGTGAGTTAAAAAATACTGTCGCGTATTTTATGCTGAACAATGTGGAAAGAAAAAAAATATATCCTGGAAAACCTGGGGAAAAAACTTGGACTTACAAAATCAGTTTCTAGTAGACATCCTATCTATTATTTCAAGTTATGTTAGTTCCATAATTAGAGTTAAGTTACCAGCCACATGTAATATTTAATCATATTTTACGCTTTATGGTTGCCATGGTTACAGCAAAAGGACCGTTGTTGTTTTAACTAAGCAGTTGATTTGAACATCGCATCGACGTAATATACTAATTAAGCTCTTAGAGTTGGTGATCCATTACCTTGAAGATGTGTTTTGCAGCTGGAAATATTTCGTCGCTCATTTTCCATTGGATGAGGAGGATAAGATTTTTTATGCTGAAGTTAGGATGGGGTTGGTCGGGGAGAGGAGGTGAGGGTAGGAGGGTGTGTTGCGTCATGTGATGAACTGCACCGTATTGATTCAATATGGCGAGTTGAGCTTAATTCAGCTAACTCGGGTCTCTCTCTCTCCCTCCCTCTCTCTCGATGCTGTGAATCCCCATCATTCTGCCATGTTCACTCACTTCAGTGGCGGAATGGCCAGGATTAATTAGAACATCGTCCCTTCCGTCACTTCGTCTGTAAGGAAATATGTATGTTACCTTACTGGCTGGTGTCATCGGTGGTGTAATGGTTACCGTGCTGTTAGATCCGAGGTTCAAACCCGGTCTAGAACAATGGATTTTTAGTCTTTAGTGTCATTTCCTTCCAAATGGAATTAAATCTGTGAGGTTTCTATCAGTGATTTCTCTTTTTTATATTCTCATTGTTCTCCTATATTCTCCCTATTCTTCTTCTATTCCTCTTGCTTTTCTTGTTCTCCTTGTCTCCTCCCTGCCTTCATTTTTTCTCTTTATCTTTCTCGTATTCTCTTTATCTTGCCCTTGTTGTCTTTGTGCTCCCCTTGTTCACCTTCTATTTCTCTTGTTCTCTTGTATTCCTCTTGTTCTCCTTGTATTCTCCTTATTCTCTTTGTCGTCCACTTGTTCTCCTTGTATTCCCCTTGTTCTCTTTGTATTCCTCTTCTCCTTGTATTCTCCTTATTCTCTTTGTCGTCCACTTGTTCTCCTTGTATTCCCCTTGTTCTCTTTGTATTCCTCTTGTTCTCCTTGTATTCCCCTTGTTCTCCTTGTTCTCCCCTTGTTCTCTTTGTATTCCTCTTATTCTCCTTGTATTCCCCTTGTTCTCTTTGTATTCCTCTTGTTCTCCTTGTATTCCCCTTGTTCTCTTTGTATTCCTCTTATTTTCCTTGTATTCCCCTTGTTCTCTTTGTATTCCTCTTGTTCTCCTTGTATTCCCCTTGTTCTCTTTGTATTCCTCTTATTCTCCTTGTATTCTCCTTGTTCTCTTTGTATTCCCCTTGTTCTCCTTGTAATCCCCTTGTTCTCCCTGTATTCCTCTTGTTCGCCTTGTTTTCCCCTTATTCTCTTTGTCTTCCACTTGTTCTCCTTGTATTCCCCTTATTCTCTTTGTATTCCTCTTGTTCACTTTGTATTCCTCTTGTTCTCCTTGTATGCCCCTTATTCTCTTTGTCTTCCACTTGTTCTCCTTGTATTCCCCTTGTTCTTGATGGTGAAAGGTGATTGCATTTTTCGTGGTGACGGTTTATTCCCAATTTACCCTCTCCATATCTAGTTCAATTCATTTCATTTATTGTATTCCATAGATCTTATATTAGCATTGAAGCTTTAAGATGTGGATTTTGTTAGTAGATTATTTTATGACGCTTTATCAACTGCTGTGCTGTCTGAATGATATGAAGGTGACGAAATGAGTCCAGAGCTGGGTTTAAGCTAGAAAATAAATAATTATCGCAAAAATGCACCAATGAAGAATTATATTTGTGCAAATTGCGAAAAACTTGTGCAATATTATAAATAATTGTGCAGAAAGATAAAATTAATAAAGTATGCAGAAACAAAAAGCTATGTAATTTGCTTCTTGCTGTTTTATTACTTTCAAACCATCTTATCACACTCTAGATAGGCCTATACTTATGTAAGTAAATCATTAGACGTAGGCATGTTTAGAATTAGTTACTGCTGAATTTACATCACATTAAAATACGTTATTTTATGGGCACTGTAAACATTGAAATTCTTTACTATTAGGCGCTTCAAGATTTATTGTTAACAGAGTGCTAACTCTTCTTACTGAAAGGCGGTTTCTAATTCCAGTTTTTACAAGATTCATGCAACTAAATCCTCGCTCACAATTTACAGTTTGCGATGGAATTATATAAACCAATTAGAAGAAACTGTTCACTTAACTTACATGAATTGTACCAACTCTTTGAAATCAATTCCTGAACATCTGTTGCTCAATACCTTGTTGAACATTACCCATGCCATTAGGATTTAATTTAAATTCAGATTAGTTCATACACATCTCTGATTTCATTTTCTCCATTACCATCTTCGTTTCTGAAGTCCAATGTGATTTTCGTATTTTTGCACATTTACATTCAAAGTTTGTTGCATTTTTAGAAGTCGAGTAGCAAAATGTGACAAATGCGACTGTGGCTTAACCCCTGATCCAGAGTCTAGCGCCGAAAGTTACCCAACATTTGCTTTTAATGGGTTGAGAAATCCCCGGAAAAAAACCTCAATTAGGTAACTTGTCCCAACCAGGATTTGAACCCGGGCCCACTCGTTCCACGGGCAGGCATGCTAACCGTTACTCCACAGCGGTGGAACAAGTCAAGAATTATACAGTCTTTTGACGAGATGAGGTGAGGAGAAAGTTGTAGTTACATCAAAACTTTATGTAGAGGGATCCAGGCTAAATTTACAGGCCATTTGTTGTCCATGATAAAATTTGGAATGGGAACAATGGCTCCTGATATTAGTGGCCTAATTGCATACGCTGGTTTCTGTCACCTTCCATCTGCAATCTATTCACCCTCCCCCCCCCCCAGCTCATCGGCTAAACATAACGTTAACTAACCCAGTGTTACAACGGTATTCATGAATCTGTCACGAATCTCTGCTTTCAATGGATCAATAGGTTCATCATCATCGTCACAAAAGCTTGCAACTGAATCTAAACCTTGCCAGGATCAATACTGTTTCCAACCTCAGAACCCTTATCTTAGAAATCCATTCTGATATTTATCTCTTTGTGGGGCATTAATTTTTAGGGCTTCAACTGCGTGATGGAATGTTTGTGTGAGAGAAAGAGACTGGCTGACAGAGAGAGAAGAGAGAAAGAGGAAAGAGAGAGTTAATTATTTCTACGTCCATTGGATTAAGTCCACGAATGTGTCTTGTTTGTGTATCAGTTATATCTGCTATCGATCATATCCATAGCAGCACAATTTTTCCTGTTTTCTTTTTATTTTATACAGGGTGTTTAAAAAGTGATGGTAAGAATTTTAGCGTTGAGAAGTAAAAAATGAAGAGGAGCAAAAAAGCTCCTGTAAACATGGATCCCCAAATTAACCGTTTATGAGATAATGATATTTCTTTGCTGGTTGGGGTCGCCAGTGAACCGAGCGCCTGGATACGGTAGAACAGGAATATTAATGCTTCGAACGTATGCCACACTCTCCCATCCCATTTCCTTATAAGTTTTCTTTATTTTTTTAATTAAATAGGGGAGAGTTGGGTAGTATCGGACATCGGGTAATATCGGACAGTGAGTTTCTTTCATCTACCACCAGATGATAGTACCTGAATGACATTGTTACGTTTCTGTGATGTCCCATACAGAAACGTAACCATGTCATTCAGGTACTACCATCTGGTGGTAGATGAAAAAAAACGCACTGTCCGATATTACCCGATGTCCGATTCTACCCAACTCTCCCCTAAATTTTATTCTACCTAAATTAATACATTTATACTGGGTGTTCAGTTCAAATTGTGTCATGGCTCGCTGTATGCCGTCATGTGGCTAGCCGATGAGCCTAGAGAATCCAATCTTCCTACACTTCCGCAGAGGCGTATCACCTAAGAGCGAGAGAAGTTGCCTAGCAAGTACGGCGTTCATTCTGAAGAGTACGTACCGGTACCGATACGTACGGTAACGCCAGTAGTGGCAGGAATGTGAACTGTTTGGAAACACGTACTATCGGGATATGGGGAGAGGGTTAAGACGATTACTTACGTATTTGTTGACATTAATTTCGACGGTCAACATGGACACGGAACATTTGATTTGTGTTTGGAATGTTGCCGTACGCAACAGATGATAACAAATACCTTCCGTACGACTTGCCCGCGCAAAACAGTTCGAAAGAGGTTGTGAGGTTATGGTAGCACACAGACCGTACAGACCGCCATCTGTTGCTGCGACGTTCAAGTTATACCGTACACGTTCTCAAGTTCAGATTGAACGCCTTGAATAATAGGTAACTTCTCTGACTTATAAGGTGAAACTCGCTTCAAATCGGTGACTCAACAACAGTGACGCCATGACACACTTTGAAATGAACACCCAGTAGTCGTGAATAACAGACCCACTGGCAATTCCAAAAGAACTCTATAGTCTCTTATCACTATGTCGTTTGCTTTTTCGTCTTTATGAGCTGGATCTTGCGGTGGATTAGTGACAGTTACTCGAAGTAACGAATTCATGTGGTTTAAGAAAGAGTGATACAGTCTGATGTGGCACTGTCTTAGGACCTCCATCACCTCAGGGATACAGAGGTCATTGTGCAAGCTCTTGTTGCTAATATACCAAACCTCAAATATTATTCTTACTTGAAATGCGGAAGCAGATCCCTAAATTGAACATCCATATTGCCACACAGGGCACACAATTGGAATATAGTTAAGTATCACACGATCAATTCTTCTCCATATCCACATTTCAAGTGTTTCTAATCGCTTCTCTTCATTTCGTTGTAATGTCCATGTTTCTAACCCATATAATGCCATACACCACACGAAGCACTTGACTAGTCTCCTCCTCAGTTCTTTTCGCAGAGGTCCGCAGAAGATGCTAATTTTTCTAGTAAAAGCCTCCTTTGTCATTGCTATAGTCCTTTTGACTTTCTGGCACTCAATAAATGAATTGTATTCCAATGGATACCATCCCATTGTGGAATCCTGGGAAACGAGAATGCGGATGCTTTAGCAAAGAAGGGCAGCACTGCTACTTACAGACCTGTTACTAAATCTACGTATTACTCTGTGAAAAGATTTATTAAATCTACATACTTAGACTTCAACAAACAAAATTTGATAACACAGTCTCAAGGGAAAAAAATGGAACTCTCTGCATCATAATCCACAGTTGATTCCTGATTTACCACGCAAATCATCTGTAGCTGCATTTAGATTGGCAACAGGCCATGACTGTTTGGCGAAGCACCTGGATAGAATTGGAATACATCAGTCCCCTAACTGTCCATTGTGCAACTCAAACCAAGAAATGGATTCGGAACATCTCAAAATCTGTGCGTCAGTGGCTAACCATTACAATATCTTTGAAAAATATTGGAGTGCTAGAGGTCAAATGACTTTATTGTCAAATGCCTGGCATTAGAAAACAACAACAACTTTCTGGCAGTAACTCACGTTGTCACTTATGGTACATCCCTATTTCAAGTATCATTTAGAATTCGCATGTTTACTTTCTTTATTTTTCTTCCGATAAGCATGGTCACAGCTGTCATTAAGCTACTGCAGTATATCCCTAGTATCTGCTAACAACGCCATATCATCAGTAAATCTTATGCCGTAATTTAAACATGAGAAATACCTTTTGTTAACTTTTAACATCTTTAAAATAGTAAAATTCCGAAGCTTACTGAGGATAAACGAGGATATGGGCTGTGGTATCGTAATGAAAAGCCAACTATGATACCTACAATGAATTCTGCACAACCCTTGTATTGTAGCAGGTGCTTTGCAAGCTTGTGAATGGGCCTGAAAGAGAAATCGAGTATTGAGGCTTCAGCCAGGATGCTCGGGATGGGTGTACTGAAAATCTGCTCACTGCTAATCCCACCCAAACCAGAATGAGAATACTTGCCCCCGCCTTCCCCACGACATTTAGTGGCTGATGACGTAATGGAGAAGGTATGGGCCCTCAAATTCACGACTTTCTACAGAGGGCGTTACAAACAAACCTTACTGCAGCATCATTTTATTTATCTGTTCTTGAAAATTGCCCAACATTTATTTACCGAATCAAATAATGCAGTTTATTTTCTGCTAGCGTTGGAATCTTGCTGCAGTTCACTAATAACTGCGTTTTAAGCTATATTTTTTATTCTGATGACGTAATTAATGGAATAGTCAAACGACTTATAGCCCTTACTCGAACATTATTGAAAACATATAGCAATTTGGCAACGTTGTTACTTTTAGTATGGTGTGAAAGTTGACAAAAGTGTACTATACTTATGAATTAAATACTATTATAGTCACAATCATGCCATGGTATGAAAGAAAAATTTCACAACCTCGAGCGGGAATCGAACCTGCGACTTCCTGGTCACCGGAGACCAGGAAGTCGCAGGTTCGATTCCCGCTCGAGGTTGTGAAATTTTTCTTTCATACCATGGCATGATTGTGACTATAATAGTATTTAATTCATTAATATGTCACATCAACGGACGTGTATACGTCACCAAACATCGTAAGATGAAGATTACATTTATACTATACTTATGTTTTGTGTGTTTTTTTAACAATCGTAAATGTATATTTTTTTCTATTTAATTGTAAACATAATTTATTATACACAATATTTCAAGATCAGAATATAATTAGGAAACATTTATCACGTTAATGACATCACCTAGCATTGTATGGGGCAGAAACATGGACATTACGACGAAGTGAAGAGACTAGAAGCATTTGAAATGTGGATATGGAGAAGGATGGAGCGTGTGAAATGGACAGACAGAATAAGAAACGAAGCTGTATTGGAAAGAGTGGGCGAGGAAAGAATGATGCTGAAGCTGATCAGGAAGAGGAAAAGGAATTGGCTGGGCCACTGGCTGAAAAGAAACTGCCTACTGAAGAATGCACAGAAAGGAATGGTGAACGGGAGAAGAGTTCGTGGCAGAAGAAGATATTAGAGGATAGACGACATTAAGATATATGGATCATATGAGGAAACAAAGAGGAAGGCAGAAAATAGGAAAGACTGGAGATAGCTGGGTTTGCAGTGAAAGACCTGCCCTTGGGCAGAACACTATGAATGAATGGATGAATGAATTACTATCTTTGTCGTTATGAACATCATAATCATGTTATCACCAATTCTGTAGGCCTATTATTTTATATTTGTGATATGCGTTATCTTCATCATTGTTGCTATCATAACTGTCTCAATTCCCTTCGTTATTATTATTGTTCCCATCTCTGTTATTATCCGTCTCTCCATCTCCTACGCCATAATTATTGTTGGCTCCACCTCTTTCGTCATGATTGTTGACTTCATCTCCTTCGTCGTCATCATTATTGTTGACTCCATCTCCTTCGTCATCATTATTGTTGACTCCATCTCCTTCGTCATCATTATTGTTGACTCCATCTCCTTCGTTATCATTATTGTTGACTCCATCTCCTTTTCCATCATTATTATGGCCTTCTTTTCCTTTGTCATTATTGTTGACTTAATCTCTACAGTCATTTCATTGTTGCCTATATCACCGTTATTATTGTCTTCATCTTCATCAGTCACACCAGACAAATGCCGGGATTGTACCTTAAAATAGGTCCACTATAGTAAAGTTTCTTATTTAGACTTGATTAGTATTTAGATTTTACACATACCGGTATTTAAATATGTACTGGTAAATATATTTTGTAGCACATTTTTATTCTTCCATTTACTTATCTTTTTTATTTTGTTTATATTTTTTTGTTAATTTACCTTTTATTTTATTTATCTTTTTGTTTTCTTTATCTTTTTGTTTTATTTGTCTTTTTGATTTATTTATATTTTTGTTTCCGTTATCTTTTTGTTTCATTCATATTTTTGTTTATTTATGTTTTGTTTTATTTATCTGTTTTGTTATCTGTAACTGCCATCGAGAGGTTTATTCGTAGTAAAGTTAATAAACATACGTTTTATCATTATCTCCATCTATTTCAACATAATTGTTGACTCATCTCCTTCGTCATCATTATTATTAACTCTTCCTCCCCAGTCGTCATTATTGCTGTCTCCATCTCCTTAGTTATCATTATTGTTGCTTGCATTATCATCGCCATTATTGTCGTCATCTGCATCATTCTTCCCTGGCTAATTTTCATTATCTTAATCACCACCTTTATCGTCGCGCTAATTATCTTCATAGGCCACCGACAAAGCTCACAAGTAAAAATTTGGACTTCGTGATTCTCGGCAGCGTTGGAGCGTGGTATGGACTCCCGCTTTGGCTGATTACTTGATTTTTTTCTGAGGTTTTCCCCAAATGTAAGGCGAATGTATCAGCTTTCAAAGATTAGGCCTCATGACCCGTTCCAATTTCCCCGGCGATGTGGCAATATGCGGTCGCACTGCACAGTCCGTTATCTCTTCAGTGCTTCCTGTGATTTATTTCTAGTTATTTGTCGAGTGTGTGATTCCCTTAAACAGATCAATACGACTGTACTTGATGTATGCGAAGGCCACACCACCTTGAACGTGGCCTGTAACGTTGTTCGGACATAAATCTAATTGTTGTATTGATTTATTATGTACGACTGACTACAATAACGATGATAGACTTCGCTGTGTTATTTCATCTTGGCGTATTAATCATAACAATTCGTAATAATTTCCGAAAGTAACTTTTCTAGTTTTAAAGAAACTTTGTGTAATCATTGTAATTAACTCTTACAGTTCGAGTAGAAATTACAGTACAAAGGTTATAATTTTAGTTTCAGTAAGTGAAGTTTGATAATTTCTGTACTTCCTGGGACTTCCCCAGAAAGAGTCGATGTGAAGTTCTCATTGGTGATTGCATACTGCTTGTCAATATTTGCGGATTGAAACTCGGTCGACGAGGATAATGAATTTTCAAGGGACCATAAAAATTATTATTTTTTCGGTAGTTGGTAGGACCGCTTTTATATTTTCGACGTTTAAATTGACCTTGCTCCTAAACGAAAAACTACTACCAGTCATTTCTTACATCAAAATGGAATTCTGATATTAATATCCTCGCCTTTTATATCATAGTAGATTACGAATTCCAATTACAACATATTTCGCGTTGAAAATTGAGAGCAATATTATTTCAAAGGCTTTACAAAACTGCACTGTAATGGTAACTAAGTAACAATAAGTGCACTGTAATGGATCTATTTCAGTATAGTTTTATATAGAGAGCGTTTTTGGCGCCTAAATAGGCTCTTAAACTCCTTTATTTAGGCTCTATAAAATAAAAAATAGGCTTTTTTTGTTAAACAATGTCACTAATATAAGATTCAACATTTATTTAATGAAAAATTCTAGGATTAAGGGGAGGCAGAGGTGAATATTTCAAAATCCACAACATTTATCCGATTTGTTTGAAATTGATCAAGGATACTAAGTATTTATTAGTAATGGACATACCAAGTTTCAACTTTCTAAGTACAATAGTTCTGTAAATATTAATACTTTTATAAAACTTTATATCGTTTGATATAAAATGCTCCATGCACCATATTGTAAGAAATTTTCAATATTTATTTTTATTTATATGTTCATGAAGGTATATAAATAATGATAACTATTTGTTTATTATGGGAATAATATAGTAATACAGTTATCTTGGTTTTAATTTTATACTTTTAAGGGCACGAAATCAAAAACTAACATCGGAATATCAAAATAAAGATAATAAAAATGGAAAAAACCAAATTTTCATTTTTTCTTCAGTTTTGTTCGAAAATTTCACCTCTGCCTCCCCTTAAAAGAAACTTCCACACATTTCACATTTTACAGGGTACACATACATACACAAAATGAAGATATTCTGTCTTTTAAGTTAGTGTTTTTTATTCACCAATCACATTTCCATAGTTTGCTTCGCAGTAGATGATCAGCACCTATTGTGACTATTGTGTCGCTCACTGCTATACTTACAAATGGTGAGAAAAAAGGAAGGGGTTGTTATCTGTCTTGGAATGTAAGGGAATGCTTATTCGGGTACAACCCTGCAAGTTTGTGTTAAATTGCTGACAGACAGAGGAAGATATAATAATAATAATAATAATAATAATAATAATAATAATAATAATAATAATAATAATAATAATAATTGGTCCCTCAGAAGTTCTTTTACATGCCAGTAAATCTACTGACATGAGCCTGTCGCATTTAAGCGCACTTAAATGCCATTGACCTGGGGCGGAATCGAACCCGCAACCTCGAGCACAGAAGACCAACGCTATACCGACTACGCTACTCAGGCCGACTGAAAGTTGGAATTTTAGGATTGAAAGATTGTAAAAATGAGAAGAGGTGGCCCGGAGGTACTTCTCTATTGTGTTGTTTACTGCTGGAAAGGAGTTGTTATCCGTCTTGGAATGTAAACGGTACAGGATGTTAAGAATATAGTAAACGGTTACGAAAAATGATGCAAAAAAAAACTTTAAAATACTCATTAACGTCGAAATAGGCATTTTAGGCACTATAAAACTTCTTTATTTATAGCCATATTTCCATGAAAAATGTAAATATTAAATCACAAGCCTGTATGTATGAAGGAAAAAAAATAGGTTTTTGTCTAAATTCCGCTCTCTGGACTTATGAAGAATGGTTTCCCTATCGACAAGTTTCTGTGTGGGAATTCTAAGTTTCGAAACCTAGCAAAAATAGCGGTAAATACAGAAAAAACACGATCGTGCAAAAAAGATTAATATTTGTTTAGGCCTACAGATAAAGATGAATGACAGCGAAATCTAGCTGGGATACGTATAGCGCTGTGATATTAATTGAAATGAACGTAGGAAGAGCGTGAAATTAATTCCATCAAGTACAGGATATCACAGCCATGATCTGATGTGTTCGTACAGAGGCCACAGCCTCAAGGAAACTGTCCATTCCATACCTGAAATCCCTGTGGGGGAGAGAAATGGAGTAATATCCCTTCTTACTAATATTAGAGCTGTAATTTTTGAGGCAAGTAGACACAGGAGATTAGAGCGTGGAGATGAGGGAGAGTCATCAAAGAAAAAGGGAAATAAAAGGATATGAGACACTGCAGCAAACGTCTACTTCCTTTTTGTTCTTTTTATTCTTTTGTGGATGTGCTACAAACATGTGTCGCTTGATGCACCCTAGAAGCGTATGGAGTCTGTGACTCATGTGTAGTATCAAAAGTAGAAGCTGATGATGTATTCACTATAAGAATGTCGTAAGTTTCAGCTTGATTTCAGTATTTGTGTTTGCATAGTTTCTGCTTTGTCACCCGCATTTTTTTTTTTCACTACCGAGAGTAAATTTATATCGGTTTCTAGGTTACCAAAATTGGGAGAGAAATATAACATTTCCTTCCTAAGAGAGAGAAATATTAATAATGAAACATATGAATCGTTATTGCTGTGGCATTTCCTTTGCATCTGTGCATAATATTCGTCCAATAAAATAGCTCCAGCGAACTTCAGTAATAAGAATTTCAGGAATATGCGACAATGTACACTCGTGGAAAAAATTATATATATATATATATATATATATATATATATATATATATATATACACACACACACACACACACACCAATGCATCGAAACACAATTTTTGCCTCGGTACATCTGTAGTCCTCGATATAAATCATGTATAATATATTTCATGTATATAATATATTACATTATCATCATGACAACATTATGCAATTGCTTAACCTTTGTCTAATTTTTAAACAGTTGCCACTCGTATTTTTTCAGTGCCCTTATCTCCTTTCAATTTGTTGTCTTCCGTTTCTTTTCTTAATTTTATATCCATTTTTCCCTCTTAAGTTAATTCTTGTTTTCAGTTCTTTCTCACTTTGCTTTAGTTCATTTTCTTCATATTTCTTCGATTCTTCCTGCCCTTCTTTGTTCGGTTCCTCCTATTATTTATCTTTATTCGGTTCCTTCTATTTATCTTTGTTCGGTTCCTTCTACTCTTTATCTTTGTTCGGTTCCTCTTGTTCATCTTTGTTCGGTTCCTCCTCTTGTTCGTCTTTGTTCGGTTCCTCTTGTTCATGTTTGTTCGGTTCCTCCTCTTGTTCGTCTTTGTTCGGTTCCTCTTGTTCATCATTGTTCGCCTCCTCCTCTTGTTCGTCTTTGTTCGGTTCCTCTTGTTCATCATTGTTCGCTTCCTCCTCTTGTTCGTCTTTGTTCGGTTCCTCTTATTCATCATTGTTCGCTTCCTCCTCTTGTTCGTCTTTGTTCGGCTCCTCTTGTTCGTCTTTGTTCGCTTCCTCCTCTTGTTCATCATTGTTCGGTTCCTCCTCTTGTTCATCTTTGTTCGCTTCCTCCTCTTGTTCGTCTTTGTTCGCTTCTTCCTCTTGTTCGTCTTTGTTCGCTTCCTCCTTTTGTTCATCATTGTTCGCTTCCTCCTCTTGTTCATCATTGTTCGCTTCCTCCTCTTGTTCATCATTGTTCGCTTCCTATTCTTGTTCGTCTTTGTTCGGTTCCTCCTCTTGTTCGTCTTTGTTCGGTTCCTCCTCTTGTTCGTCTTTGTTCGGTTCCTCCTCTTGTTCGTCTTTGTTCGCTTCCTCCTCTTGTTCATCATTGTTCTCTTCCTCCTCTTGTTCATCATTGTTCGCTTCCTTCTCTTGTCCGTCTTTGTTCGGTTCCTCCTCTTGTTCGTCTTTGTTCGGTTCCTTTTCTTGATTGTCTTTGTTCGCTTCCTCCTCTTGTTCATCATTATTCAATTTATTCCCTTATTCACCTTTGTTCATTCCTCCACTTGTTCACCTTTCTTTATTTGCTTCTTCTCATCGTCCTCACTTAATTTACTTCCATTCACCATCATCTTCCACCAGTGATCGATCCCTGATATTCACTCGTGGATATGCGAATTATGAGCAACCCTAAAGCATATAACAGAAGCGGGACTCCCTGGTTATGTGGACGGCATGGCGCTGGGCTATAGTCAAAAAGAACGCAAAGGGCACACACCCCCGTTCGTGTGATGAAGAGAAATAGAAACTTTTTCGGTTGTCGAACCTAGATCCGCAGGCATTGTGAGTAGAAACTTTACCACCTGAGTTGAGTGAGCTGTAAATATGACATATAAAATGAAGTGTTATATAATGCATTTATTTGGGTCTAGTTAAGTGTACAATTATATATCAGTTGGAGGATTGGTTGACTTTCTTTATTCCTCCATAAAGAGAGATGAGTCCAGTTTTATAAGACAAGCAGTGACATTTGAATGGGAGTTACGGGGTGTTGCAAGCAGAGCGGACATTTCAAGAACTGTGTGTTAAAAGTGATTGTGTCCGCCGCCGGCAGATTGCAACGAGACTGCGGCTGACATGAAAAGCTGTGCAAACATTGCGAGGTTCAATGCGTCCTTGTGTGGAACAGAATCCACTTTTTGTGTCTCGTTTTATTGAGATGAAAACATGAAAATGAAGTATAATGTGCAAATGACAGGTTTAATGCTGCATGGAAGGAAGTAGGAAGAAAGAATGTAGAGTGCAAGAGAAAGAAGGGAGAAAGGAATGACGTAGGAAACGAAAGAAAAAAAAGTAGACTGGAAGACGTAAATGAGAAACGAAGATCGTAGGAGAGGAAATAGAAAACGTATTGAAATGGGAAAGACAGAAGGGCAAAAGTAAAGAAAAAAACAAAGAAAGAGAAGAATGAGGGGAACGTTCAAAGAAAGAGAAAGAAGGAAAGAATATACAAAGAAAGGGAGAATGGAAAGGAGTACATAAGACAAAGAGAAAAAGAAGAAAGAAAGACAACAAAAATAACGAAGAAGGAAGAAAGAACGAAGAATATAGGCTTACTTACTTACTTACTTACTTACTTACTTATTGGCTTTTAAGGAACCCGGAGGTTCATTGCCGCCCTCACATAAGCCCGCCATTGGTCCCTATCCTGAGCAAGATTAATCCAGTGTCTATCATCATATCCCACCTCCCTCAAATCCATTTTAATATTATCTTCCCATCTACGTCTCGGCCTCCCCAAAGGTCTTTTTCCCTCCAGCCTCCCAACTAACACTCTATATGCATTTCTGGATTCGCCCATACGTGCTACATGCCCTGCCCATCTCAACAAAGAAAGAGAAGATTTAATGTTCCTAATTATGTCAGGTGAAGAATACAATGCATGCAGCTCTGCGTTGTGTAACTTTCTCCATTCTCCTGTAACTTCATCCCTCTTAGCCCCAAATATTTTCCTAAGAACCTTATTCTCAAACACCCTTAATCTCTGTTCCTCTCTCAAAGTGAGAGTCCAAGTTTCACAACCATACAGAACAACCGGTAATATAAGAATATAGGCAAAAGAAAGAAAAAACCAAGAAACTAATGAAAGAGGGGGAAAACAAAAGAAAGTAGGAAAGAGAAGAAAATAAATAATAGAATAAAGACGAAGGAGATAAAGAAGAAGATAATAAGGATAACAGAAAAAGAGTAAGAAACAAAGAAAATAAAGAAAAAGCGAAGGAAGTGAAGAAAAAGATAGGAACACAAAGAATACGAAAGGGACTAAGAAAGAGGACTAGGGAAATAAATGGAAGGAAACTAAAAAAGAAAGAAATGAAAGAAACTGAGAATGTAAAGAAAAGGGAAAAAACTAAGAAAGCAAAGAAAGGAGACAAAATAAGAAAAAAGGAAGGGATAGGAACTATGAAAATCAAGAAAGTTAAAGGAATTAAGAAAACAACGTCGCTAATAATAAATTAGTCTATATTTACAGAATAATAAAGGATTTATTAAGTTCTAATTTTGCTGTTTCAATAATTGAACCAAGGATTACAGTGACAATCCATGGCCTTTAATACTTGCAAATGGCTTTTAAGGAACCCGTAGGTTCATTGCCGCCCCCACATAAGCCCGCCATCGGTCCCTATCATGTGCAAGATTAATCCAGCCTCTATCATCATATCCCACCTCCCTCAAATCCATTTTAATATTATCCTCCCACCTGCGTCTCGGCCTCCTCAAAGGTCTTTTCCCCTCCGGTCTCCCAACTAACACTCTATATGCTTTTCTGGATTCGCCCATACGTGCTATATGCCCTGCCCATCTCAAACGTATGGATTTAATGTTCCTAATTATGTCAGGTGAAGAATACAATGCGTGCAGTTCTGTGTTGTGTAACTTTCTCCATTCTCCTGTAACTTCATCTCTTTTAGTCCCAAATATTTTCCTAAGAAACTTATTCTCGAATATCCTTAACCTCTGTTCCTCTCTCAACGTGAGACTCCAAGTTTCACAACCATACAGAACAACCGGTAATATAACTGTTTTATAAATTCTGACTTTCAGACAGCAGACTGGATGACTAAAGCTTCTCAGCCGAATAATAACAGGCATTTCCCATATTTATTCTGCGTTTAATTTCCTCCCGAGTTTAATTTATATTTGTTACTGTTGCTCCAAGATATTTGAATTTTTCCACCTCTTCGAAGGATAAATCTCCAATTTATATGGGTAAAATCGTAATACAGCGAACGCTAAGCTCCGCCCACGACTCCTTTCCACTTTTCCCCTACTAGCTCACCAGACACTCTACGTGATAGGCGAGAGTTGTGTCGAATGCACATTTCATGTGGGTGGGGATAACTTCCCCTACTGGCGTTCGCTATATTGCGATCTATCCTTTTTATATTTCCATTTCGTACAATATTCTGGTCACGAGACATAATCATATACTTTGTCTTTTCGGGATTTACTTCCAAACCTATCGCTTTACTTGCTTTAAGTAAAATTTCCGTGTTTTTCCTAATAATTTGTGGATTTTCTCCTAACATATTCACGTCATCCGCATTGACAAGAAGCTGATGTAACCCATTCAATTCCAGACTCTGTCTGTTTGCCTGAACTTTCTTAATTGTATATTCTAAAGCGAAGTTAAAAAGTAAAGGTGATAGTGCATCTCCTTGCTTTAGCCCACAGTGAATTGGAAAAACATCAGATGGAAACTGGCCTATACGGACTCTGCTGTAAGTTTCACTGAGACACATTTTAATTAATCGAACTAGTTTCTTGGAAATACCAAATTCAATAAGAATATGATATAAAACTTCTCTCTTAACCGAGTCATATGCCTTTTTGAAATCTATGAATAACTGATGCACTGCAACCTTATACTTCCATTTTTCTCCATTATCTGTCGAATACAAAATATCCGGTCAATAGTTGATCTATTACGCCTAAAACCACACTGATGATCCCCAATAATTTCTTCTACATATGGAGTTAATCTTCTCAAAAGAATATTGGACAAAATTTTGTACGATGTCAACAACTGCCTTAACGAATGTTAAATATTTAACACAGGTTGGTGAAACTGGGCCTAAGAATGAAGAAATTTCCCCGAAAAATGTGTCTGAAATGTTCCTCCTCTCGTGATTAGTGCAAGAACACTAAGGCCCAATTGTATAAAACTCCCTGACTAAAGATCAATTTTGATCGAAGATCGAAAAGTAAACCGAGTTCAGACACTTCTTCTATTGTATAAAACTTTTCTGCGATCAAATTACCTTGGTTCAAATGCAATCTAAGTTCACGTGAAAAGGATTTGGCAACATCGCATAAACAGGTGAAATACGTGATGCGCGGACCATGTTATACAGGTTTGTTCAGTGTTGCCAATCTAGCGATTTTAACTCTCTTTCAACAACAATTTCTTTTAACTTTTATATTGCTTAAATAGGGCTTTAGTGACCTTTTTAGCATCCCATAGTGACCAAATTTAATCTTTCTTTGTTGATAATGAGAAATCTAGCGACTTTACAACTACTTTTTTGGCGACTTTCCGTATTACACTCTGTTGGAGACACTGTTTTTTTTTTTGCAATGTAAATAATGGCGGACAATAAGAAGAAGGTTGACTGTTCTCCAAGTTGTTATCATGTTATGGTGTTTGATACTGCTAAACATAATAAAGCTTTATAAAACGACAATTTTCGTTTAGTAATACAGTTAATTGAACATTTATGAATGTACCTATCATATCCATTAATAATTAATGGTTGTTATAAACATAATATAATTATAGGTTATGTTATTTAATACTGCTGAACACGATAGAGCCTTGTAAAATATAAGAATGTTTGTGTATTAAGGCAAGAAATTGAAAGAAATATATATATATATATATATATATATATATATATATATATGTACGTAACACATCTATTAATATTAATAATAACGGATATTTTATTTGCACAATCTGTCACTCGTATATTTCAAACAGAGAAGAAATAACTGAACTTGGATCGTCTAACTTAATCGGAGAAATTTCTTCAGTCAAAGTTGACTTTAGTTTGAGACAAATTAATCTCAGATTAGACTTTATACAACACAAAATTCCAAGTTCAGCTGAAACAAGGATCAATTTAACCTCTGATCTAAGATTAAATGGTTTATACAATCGGGCCTAAAAATATCCGCTTATTGTATGTGTGAATGTACCTGGTGGCTTAGTTGAACACATCATTCTGAGTGGCGGCTCCTGCAGATCATTGTAATGGCACAGTTATACTCTTAACCCATTACGTCGGCGGAGGGCGTTGCACCGCTCTTTTCTGAAACAAGGCAGCTTTGTGCAGATGATTTACGTCGCTCACGCGTGAGGCACGCACGTTCGCTGACAAAGGAATCTGTAACGCGGATAATTCGCTCAAGATGGATGCCTTGTTGCACACTGTACGGCATTGTCTTCCGTGACCGAGGTGCAGACCTGTCGAACTGCTTTCGGCATCGGAGACACGGGTTCAAGTCGGGAAGAATCCAAACATAAAATTCCATTCTAGAAAGTTGGAGCGTTCTTGCTCCAGTGCCGTCACTACCAGCATCTCAAAATGTAGACTCTTCGCCAGTTACGTCCATTTTAATACGGCTGTAAACCGACTCTACAGCGAACCATAAAGTCTGGACACATCGACAATGGCGTCCATTCTTTCTCCGCTTTTTTGCCTTCTCTTCTTCTCTTTTCTTTCTTTTTCTTTTCACTTTTCTTTTTTAATTTTTCTCATCTCTCTTTCCACTCATCTACTTACTTTATTTTCGTCGTATTTTTCTCATGTTTTCTTCCCTTCCTCGTATTAAATTTATCACTTCCATTTCCTCTTCTTTCTACGTTCGTCTTCATTCCTGATTTTTATATTCATCTTCCTAATATAATTTTTTTCTTCAGTCATTCTTTTTTTCTCTCTCTGCTTCCCTTTTCTCTCCTTTTTACACATGTTATTTATTTTTCATAATTTTCATTTTTTTCTTTATCATATTTTCTTCATTCTCCATATTTATTTTTCTCTTTTTCTCCTTTTTACCATATCCATTTTCTTATCTTTTATTTTCTCCTATTTTCTTTCTCATATTTTCTCCATTTTTAAATTTTATTTTTCCCCTCTTTCCCCATTTTCTTTTCTCCTTTTTGCCATTTCATTTTTCACCTTCTTTTCTTTCTCATTTTCTTCCTCTTCCATTTTTATTTTTCTTTTTTCTTCTTTACTTGCTTTTATTTTCTTTTCCAAATCCTTTATTTCATTTCCGTTTTCCTTATTTTCTTCTTTTCTCCCATTTTCCTTTTTGTTCCTTTTTTTACCTGCTTCCCATTCTTTTATCTCTTTTTCTATATAGGCTACTTCATTTCTTTTTTCCTTCCCACATTTTCTTCTTTTTTCTCATTTCTCTCTTCCTCGGCTTTTCTTCCTTATTCCTTCTTTTATTCCTCATATTTGACTTCCTTTTCCTTTTCCATTTATCATTTCTCTTCTTTATCTGATTTTCCACACCACTTTTCTTTTTTTCCCTTTTCATTGTTTTCTTTCCCCTTTTTCATTTCTCTTTTCTTTTTTTCTTTCCTTCCTCTTTATCCTCATTACTTTTCTTAATTTTCCCCATATTATTATTTCTTTTATATACTTCTCTTCCCTTTTCCTTCCCTTTCCTCACCTTTCTTCCGTTCCCTTTTCTTCATCTTCTCCCTTTTATTTTCTTTCCCTCTTTTTGTCTTTTACTCCCGCAATTTTCCGCTTGGCTTTTCTTCATCTCTTCTCCTTATTCTTCTTTTTTCATCATCTCTTCCTTTTCTCGGCTTTTTCTCTTTCTGCCATTTCTTCTTTATTTACTCCTCTTTCTCATCTCTGTGTGTTCAGACTTCATGGCGATCTTGTGGACATTCCCTGTGAATTTTGGTTGTGGTTGTGGTGTTGGATGAGTGCTTGCAAAAAAAAAAAAATCGAAATCTTTGATAAGGAGAAGTGCTTTTTTGGTATACCATCTGTCTTTTACAGAGATGTCTTTTAAAAAATTTGAGACGGATTTTGTTCAGATCCAACTTCTACGAATTAATTTATCCGGAAGTGTTCTACATTGTTTATTTATTGTTACTATTGTTTAGTGTTAATAAAATAACATGTACAAAAATACAGTCTTAATTCTTCCCTGAAGGAGTAAAAACTCGTGCTCAGGGACTTATCTAAACACATATTTAACACAAATAAAGATAATTATTTGACACAAAGTGGGTCAATGAAAAAAATTATAGGAATAAATTAACTTTAAAAAATACGATTTCAATTTTAACAATTTCGCTCATACAAATTCATATACATATTAAACCATTATATCTGCTGTGCTTGGGAAAAGTGACATGTCAGTTTCCACAAACGTTTTTTGATCATTTTTGTCAACTTACACTGGTTTATGTCGATTTGATTTTTTTCTGTATAAATTATTGTAATGGGAGAAATACTTATGTATTTTTTTCCAAGCGAGCAGATGTTCCGTAAGTTTTCAATAAATTATCAAAAAAGGTTTGTGGAAACTGACTTATGTCACTTTTTCCGAGCACTGCAGATATATTCTTTAAAAATTAAATTCCTAACGATATTTTTGAAATTTCTAATACTAAAATTTTCCAAATTTAGGTATTTTTTAATTATTTTATTATATAACCTTGGGCAAAAGTAGGTACCATGGCCAAGAGCTTGGAAACACTTTGGTTCCTCTAGTCGTATAAAATCGGATCTTTTAGTTCCATATTTATGATAATACAATTTTAATTTATTGCGATTTTTGTGTATGAAATTTAATAAGGCAATATAATATTTTTTTTAAATTTTCAGAACATTCAAATCAGTGAACAAAAGGTCGGATGAGTAATCAATTGGTTTATTAAGGCATATTTTATTTATTATTTTCTGAATAAGTATTAGTGGAGTGAGATTAGAAATGAAATTTATAATATAATAGTATAGAATATATATATATATATATATATATATATATATATATATATACTTATGGCTTTTAAGGAACTCGGAGGTTCATTGCCGCTTTCACATAAGCCCGCCATCGTCCCTATCCTGAGCAAGATTAATCCAGTCTCTACCATCATATCCCACCTCCCTTAAATCCATTTTAATATTATTTTTTTTTCCACCTACGTCTCGGCCTCCCCAAATGTCTTATTCCCTCCCGGCCTCCCAACTACACTCTACATGTATTTCCGGATTCGTCCATATGTGCTACATGCCCTGCCACTCTCAAACGTCTGGATTTAATGTTCTTCTCTGTAATGTGGTATTTTTAATGGCTAATATGCTTAAGATTCTAGCTTGAATCCACTTAGTTATACTGTAAAATTTGTTTACTTGTTCCTCTATCTGAATGCTGGGACAACACGAATTTCAAAAGACCACGACCCTTTTCCTTTCCAATCATAATTAACCCTTTATCATCACTTCTCTTATAGAAACATAACCATCTGCCATTTACTTATGATAGTATGATGCCGTTAAACATGTGCCCTGGTGAGCAGGACGGAGAACTACGGTATTGTGAATACATTCGGAAGAAAATTTCTTGTTTCTCACTTTGAATGGTTTTGTTTTTATAGGCTATTTTATGAATATTATTTGATCGGTTAACTCATATTAATTTTAAGCATATTTATCTCATATATATTATTTTAATGTACCGAAGTACATACGATATTTCCATGCAGATATTCTGCGTTATCATACGATGAAAGAGTAATGGAACGGAGAAAAATTCTCTCCGGCGCCGGGATTTGAACCCGGGTTTTCAGCTCTACGTGCTGATGCTTTATCCACTAAGCCACACCGGATACCCACCCCGGCGTCGGACAGAATCGTCTCAGTTTAAGTTCCAACTCTTGGGTTCCCTTGGATAAAGCATCAGCACGTAGAGCTGAAAACCCGGGTTCAAATCCCGGCGCCGGAGAGAATTTTCCTCCGTTCCATTACTCTTTCATCGTATATTTATCTCATATTTGAAATTAGTCAGATTTATAACCGAGACCGGGTCATACACCCTATCGCCATCGGTTCGAATCCTGCCTCAGACTTGGATTTTGTCCCTTGTCGATGTTTAGGCGCGATGTCGTGCTTCTCTCAAATCACAGAATTCCGTCACTCGTCTGTCTTCTGTTTCACAGTATATTGAAATCTTCTGTAGAGTAAAACGCGACAAAAATTAAATGCGTAAGGAAAGAGAAAGGACGGAATTGTAATGAAATTGGTTTTAAAATCGTTGTTAGGAGGCAATAAGTCCGTTTGACGCTTCCCAGAGACTTGTCACGTCAGCCGCTCGTGGGCTTGCATAATATCTGGCCCGCTGGTTCTTGTCTGCCCATGTGGGTCGGGATACACAAGGAAGCTTGCAGGGGGCGTTGGTCGCAGGAGTTTATTTGCCTGTCACAAGGCAGTTTAAACGAGATCTGAAATATGCCCGGAGCACTTTACGAAATAACAAACTTAATAATGAAAACTCAGCAGTTGTGAAGCTGGACTGCAGAAATGTTTGTGTTTCATGTCGAATGGAAATTTCCCCTCTACCTCTCCCACACCTCCTGGTGTCATATTAGAAACGTACGGAGCTCTAAAGAACAAGCAAGAGGGAAATAGAATAAATGAATACCATGCACAGTGGGAGGAAGAAAAGAATGAAATAATTTTATGGAGAAGAAGACGTGATAGAATAAATACCGAGGACGAATGAGGAGATGGAAAAATATGGAGTATAAAGAAAGAAGAAGCAGAAGACTGAGATGAAATAGAAGGAAAACAATACGTAAATGAAAGAAGTTAAGAAGAGGATATGAAGACGGAGGAGAAATAAAGGCAAAAAATGGAGACAAAAAATGAAAAGAAATTGGTGGAAAATAAGTAAAGGAAGAAAGTGGAGACAAGGAAGGAGTAGACGAAGAAATTAGAGATGATGAAGAACTAGAGGAAGAAATTGGAGGCGATGAGGAAGTAAACCAAGAAAATGGAGAGTTGACGAAGAAGTAAACCAAGAAAATAGAGACGTTGAAAGTGAAGGAAGAAAATGGAGACGACAAAAAACTGGACGAAGAAAATGAAATTGAACAAATAGAGGTAGAAAATGGAGATGACGAAGAAATAAAGGAAGAAAATGGAGAAAAAGAATTAAAGGAAGTAGAGACAACAAAGAAGAGTTAAAGGAAGAAAATGGAGAGTGGAGAAAGTATAATAAGAAAACGAAGACAACAAAAACGAAGACAGAAAATGGCGGAAATAATGAAAGGAAATGGAGACTACAATGAAAAATTAAACGAAGAACTTGAAGACATGGAGGAAGTAAAGGTAGATGGAGATGGAATTAAGGAATAAAATGGAGACGTAGAGGAAGCAAAGGAAGAAAATGGAGAGGTGAAGGAAGTGAAGGAAGAAAATGGAGAGGTGGAGAAAGTATAGTAAGAAAATGAAGACAACAAGAACGAAGAAAGAAAATGGCAGAAATAATGAAAGGTAATGGAGACCACAAAGAAAAATTAAACGAAGAACTTGAAGACATGGAGGAAGTGAAGGTAGATGGAGATGAAGAAATTAAAGAAGAAAATGGAGACGTAGGGAGAAAACAAAAAAAAAGAAGACGAAGTAAAAATGAAGAGATAAATGGAGATGACGAAGAAAAGTTAAAGGAAGAGAATGGAAACAGTGAAGAAGAATTAGAATAGAAACCACGAAATATAAATAAAGAAAGTGAAGGCAAAAGAGAAGAAAGTGAAACAGAGGATTGAAGTGATGAAAGAAACGAAAGAAGAGATGAAACTGAAATGGAAAGAAAATAATATAACAAGAATGCACATTAAATTTAAAGTAGATGAAAGAAAGTGGGATGTGAATGATGAAAAACAGAATCAGACAAAGGGTTGTTAAGAAAGGAGAAGATTGAACTGAATAAGACTGATGTAAGGTAAAACTGAAGAAAAACCTGGTGAATAAATTTTTTAAAAGTGAGGCCTGATATTGAATATTTATGGGTCATTTAGTCATAATGGGCTGTTTAGCAATTTCGTTTGAATTGTACGTAGGGCAAAGGTTGGTAATATTGTAATACTAATAATATTATGATAGTTCTTTTTTAGAATTTTTTACAGTTTTACTGAGCGAGAAGAAGATAGGTTTTTTTTGCGTCAACGTATTAAGAGAATGTTCGTGGACACGTTTCTGCACAAAATCGGTCCTCTCACTCAGTAAAATTGTAAAAAATTCTCAAAAAGTACTATCATAATATTATTAGTATCACAATATTACCAACCTTTCCCCTATATGTTAGTAGGCCTACCTACATGCAATTTACATATAGCACTCTCTTTACATTTCATTAACAGAATTCACAGCAGCTAAATAACCACAAAAATTGGTAGGAAAAATTTTCATGTCATGTTTACTTATTATCTGGAAGTTAATTCGTCCCCGTGAGCGCCCTTTAAGCGCCCGCTGTACGTCTCTGCAATCTTATTATCTTGTCGGTGTTTTTCAGGAATAATCCCGCCTTAGAGACGGGGCGCTGCTTTTATCTGGACTGCTAGTCTCTTCGGCCTCGTTAAATCCCAAAGTTGAATCTTTTTCTCCCTCCCTGTGCCTCTGCAAATAGGATTTGTTACGACTTGTGTAATATTTTCAGAGATGTTTGCTGACGATTTCCACGTTACTGAGTATTAAATAAGGCTTTCCTTCCGCATTCACTATCTGTATCTGCAGCCCGATTTCATGACCAGACAGTGGCTGCCTTTGTGCTGTGCCCAGGAATGTATCGATCATGGGGTGATAAGTTATCTCAGTACACACATACGAGTACACAACGAACTCTGTTTGAGGATTCCAGCGCTATTCTGCATCTTCCTTGTGGACAAGTAAAATATTTACTTTGTCGTGTTCAGTTTTTGTTCTTCAAACATTATTGCGTTATTGCAGGTGGTTGGCTGATCACTCACTCACTCACTCACTCACTCACTCACTCACTCACTCACCAAAATATTAAACAATATCTAGGAAAATTCATTCCCCATATTATGAACCGAGATTATGCAATCGATGTATTAAAATAATCTAGAATTAAGTAACCTTAATCATAGCATTTTAAGTAAGAGAATTAAATGTTATATTTCTTTAAATTGAAACTGTCCATTATTTAACTTTTTTCATATAAATATGTTTTCTTTTCTTTTTAACTATTGTTTTCTTTTCAATTTCCACTTACAATTTTAATTATATCACATCTAGTATTAAGTTATGTAACTGCCCCAAACATGAGCATTTGCTCTTTTGGGTATACAATTTATATATTTTAATATGTATACAGGGTGTTTAAAAAGTGTCGCGTATTTTTAAAAGAGGTAGCATAGGTCGAAACTAGAAAAAAAGTTCTTTTTTATTTTTTTAGTAGGTTATTTTACGACGCTTTATCATCTCAGGTTATTTAGCGTCTGAATGAGATGAAATGAGTCCGGGGTCCAGCACCGAAAGTTACCCAGCATTTGCTCATATTGGGTTGAGGGAAAACCCCGGAAAAACCTCAACCAGGTAACTTGCCCTGACCGGGACTCGAATCCGGGCCACCGAAAAAAAGGTTCTCTGTAAACATGTGTCCGGAAACAAATATCTGTTGAGATATGAGCCATGCTATATTGCGGCCTATGATCGTCGTTCGTTTAAAAACACAAAACAATGGTGCATGTTTTGAGAGTGGATAGCATTCCTCAACAGAAGTAAACAGAGAATGTAGTAGTAAACAAAGATCCAGGATACTCCAGGATACTATGGAGTCTATCATGTGTTAGTAAGTACGTACATTTTCAGTGGTGAAGGCTTTCTGTTATGCACAACGGGGCACCACCTCATTATTTACGCCTTGTGCGACAATACCTAGTCCAGAGGTTTAATAAGCGATGGGTTGGTCGAGGAGGTCCAGTAGCGTGGCGTTCCCGATCACCTGACCTAAATTCTTTGGATTTATGGCTATGGGGATATTTGAAGACATTGGTGAATGCCACACTCATCGACAACGTACAAACGATACTGGAGAATGTATCCAATGCATGTGAGCAAATTCGACAACAGCCAGGTGTGGTCACAAGAGTTCGTGATTCGCTGAGAAGGTCTGAAGCCTGTGTAACAATGCGTAGTAACCACATAGCACCTTCTGTAGTGTCTATGTAACATACAGGTGGGTATCGTAGGCCACAATATAGCATGACTCATACATCATCAGATATTTCTTTCCAGACACATCTTTATAGGTTTTTTTTTTCCCGACGAATGCTGTCTCTTGTAAAAATATGCGACACTTTTTTAAACACCCCGTATGTAATTTGTAACTTCAATAAATAAAAAAAAAAATGCAGGAACTGATGGCGGGCTTATATGAGGGCGGCAATGAACCTCCGGGTTTTGTAAAAGCCATTTGTAAGTAAGTAATAAAAAAAATAAGTTACACGTTAGTCAATTATTCATTTAAAGAAAATTAGTGTTTCTAAACTTCCAATAATTGAAACTATGACAATATTAATCAGTCAGTCATTCGTGCAATGAATCAGTCTGTTCGTCGGTCAGGCAGTCAGACATTCAGTTAGTAAACATTTCGTAATTCTTTTGCTAGTAATGTGACTGATAATTCAGCAGTTACTCAATATTCGTTGATGTAATCAGGAAATCAGATACTAGACGTTCGAAAAGAAATTCTTTCGATGAATGAATCATATAATCAAATTAGTCAATTATGTCAGTGGGTCAATAAGTGAATCAGTAACTAAGCACTTTTGCTAATCACTTAGCCAGTTAACTAAGCAACCAATTTAATCAAGTGATGAAATCACTAACCACTTCCATCAATCAACGCAACCAAATAATTACTTCACTAGTGAAACAACCAACCAATTTAAAAAGCTAAGAAGATAGCCGCATCAACAAGCTAACGTAACAATCACTTCAACAATCGAATGAAACAACTAATCACTTCAACAAGTTAATGAAACAACTAATCTCTTAACTAAGCTATGTACTAGACTATTAATCATTTAAACAAGCTAACGAAACAACGAATCACTTTAACAAGCTAACGAAACAATTTACTTCAATAAGGTAACGAAAAATCTAATCACTTCAACAAGCTAACGAAACAACAAATGACTTCAACAAACTAACGAAGCAACAAATCACTTTAACAAGGTAACGAATCAAGTAATTACATCAACAAGATAACGAAACAACAAATCAGTTCAACAAGGTAGAAATAACAAATCACTTCAACAAGGTAATGAAACAACTAATTACTTTAATATGATAACGAAACAACAAACAAATCACTTCAACAAGGTAACGAAACAACTAATTACTTTAATAAGATAACGAAACAACAAATCAATTCATCAAGGTAACGAAATAATAAATCACTTCAACAAGGTAACTAAACAACTAATTACTTTAATAAGATAACGAAACAACAAATCAGTTCAACAAGGTAACAAAATATCAAATCACTTGAACAAGGTAACGAATCAACTAATTACTTCAGCAAGATAACGAAACAACAAATCAGTTCAACAAGGTAACGAAATATCAAATCACTTCAAGAAGGTAACGAATCAACTAATTACTTCAGCAAGATAACGAAATAACAAATCAGTTTAACAAGGTAATGAAATAATAAATCACTTCAAGAAGGTAACGAAACAACTAATTATTTTAATAAGATAACGAAACAACAAATGAGTTCAGCAGGTAACGAAATAACAAATCACTTCAACAAGGTAACGAAACAACTAATTACTTTAATAAGATAACGAAACAACAAATGAGTTCAACAAGGTAACGAAATAACAAATCACTTCAACAAGGTAACGAAACAACTAATTACTTTAATAAGATAACGAAACAACAAATGAGTTCAACAAGGTAACGAAATAACAAATTACTTCAACAAGCTAACGAAACTAATTACTTTAATAAGATAACGAAACAACAGATCAGTTAAACAAGATAACGAAACAACAAATCAGTTAAACAAGGTAACGAAATAACAAAGTACTTCAACAACGTAACGAAACTAATTACTTTAATAAGATAACGAAACAACAGATCAGTTAAACAAGGTAACGAAATAACAAATCACTTCAACATGGTAACGAATCAACTAATTACTTTAATAAGATAACGAAACAACAAATCAGTTCAACAAGGTAACGAAATATCAAATCACTTCAACAAGGTAACGAAACAACTAATTACTTTAATAAGATAACGAAACAACAGATCAGTTAAACAAGGTAACGAAATAACAAATCACTTCAACAAAGTAACGAAACAACTAATTACTTTAATAAGATAACGAAACAACAGATCAGTTAAACAAGGTAACGAAATAACAAATCACTTCAACAAGGTAACGAAACAACTAATTAGTTTAATAAGATAACGAAACAACAAATCAGTTCAACAAGGTAACGAAATAACAAATCACTTCAACAAGGTAACGAACCAACTAATTACTTTAATAAGATAACGAAACAACAAATCAGTTCAACAAGGTCACGAAATAACAAATTACTTAAACAAGGTAACGAAACTAATTACTTTAATAATAAGATAACGAAACAACAGATCAGTTAAACAAGGTAACGAAATAACAAATCACTTCAACAAGGTAACGAACCAACTAATTACTTCAACAAGATAACGAAATAACATCACTTCAACAATACAACGAATGAACTAGTGACTTCAGCAAGCTAACGAAGCCACCGGCTTAACTCAAGCGGTAGCGCATTTGCCTGCTAATCCGGAATTTCGGTCGGGCGTGGGTTCGATTTCTGCTTAGGGTGATTACGTGGTTGGGTTTTTTCCGATGTTTTCCTCAACCGTAAGGCGAATGTCAGGTAATCAATGGCGAATTCCTGGCCTCATCTCGCTATCACCAATTCCACTAACACTAAATAACGCAGTAGTTGATACACTGTCGTTAAATAACTATGTAAAAAAACAAGCTAACGAAACAACTGATCACTTCAACAAGCGAACAGTACAGCAAATCACTTCAACAAACTAACGAAGCAACAAATCATTTCAATAAGGTAACGAAACAATTACTTGAACAAGCTAAGGAAGTAACTAACAACTTCAGCAAACTAACGAAGGAACTAAATAGGCCTATAGCAAACTAATAAAATGACTAACCACTCCAGTAAACTGACGAACAAATAAAATAACGTAGACAGTTTTGTAGGGTAGGTTTTGTATTACTCGTAAACTGCTTGATCCCAACGATGTGTAAATGTTTACTGTTTCAAAGGCATTTATTAATACAGTAAACCGTGTTTAAAAATTAACTTTATTTCAATTTACTGAATCTGAGTTGGGCGGACAGTTCTTTATCAACTGACAGCTCTGATTGTATCTGTTATTGTATTCGTATCTCGAGTGCGTTAAGAAAACATACACCAGTTCATTGTACCCAATTGAAACAAAGAGGTATAAAGGAAGATCCTCTATAGGATACATTGTCCTAGTTACGAAATCAGAATACGTCTGACACATATTCATATATAAATAACTTCCACTTGTAAATGATAACATAAAAATAATAGAATGTTCTGAAAAATGCTACGAAGTACCAATTCAGTTATGCTTATATTTGTTTTGACATTTCATAACAAAATTACAATTTCGTGGGGTGAGAATTTCATCACGATGTATTGTTATTGCTATTTGCAAGATGCTCTAACACAGTATTTTGATGGTATCTTCAACCGTTCCAAATTGTGTATAAACGTATTTCCTTAAACTTAGTGCAGCGTGTTATTTTTATCTACTGGAGAAATCTTATTGCAACTTACGTGTGTTATCAGATGTGTCTCGAATATCTTATATCTACTATAGAGCATTAAGGAAACAAATGCCAGTTCAATCTATCCAATTTGTCGGAACAAAGAGGTATAAAAAAGATGTGCTATAGCACACTGTCATATTTACAAAATGAGAATACTCCTGACACATACTTATACTTACGTAAAGATAACGTAAAAGTAATAGAATGTTCTAAAAAATGTTACGAACTACCAATTCAGTTACACTATTTGTTGGCATTTCATAAGAAAATTGCATTCTTGCAGAGTGAGAATTTGACTACGGTGTAGTGTTGTTATTTGCAAAATGCTCTAACATAGTATTTTGTTGTTATCTTCAGGCATTCTAAATTGTATTTGGAATTTTTTAATACAGTACACAATTGTTTGAAAATTCACACCATACACTCATGTAAATACTAGTGCTGTCGATCGATCGAAATATTTAATCGATTAACTATTTGAATTTAATCGATTAATCAATAGATTAATCGAGCTTTAAACGAATTGAAAAAAATCCATATCGTCATTGTTCCTGCAATAACTCCTATGTGACATATTTATCGATTTTCAGATTTTTGCTCCATTAAATAACTTAGATAGTGATGCAGCAAATAATAAAATCTCCTATATGTAATTATATTCCTTTCTTTCGAAAACGTAAGAATTCACAATCCTCTATGTACGACTGTCATAGGATAAATAAATGTGTCTTTTCTTCCTACTGGAAAATTGTATATTTTGCATATAGGAGTTATTGCAGGAACAACGACGATATACTGTAATACACAATTACTGTTAAATTTAATTTGTGTTCGGTGATAAGCACAAGTATAAAATTTTGTATATCTGTTTATACTGTATTACAAAATAATACTGTTTTAGTTATTTACTAATATATTTATTATGTAGGCTTATAATTTTTGTGTCAATTCCTCCGGAGATTTTTGAGACAAAAACAAATAAAAAAAAGTATGAAGACTCACCTAGTTAATACTGCTTCATCCATGATTTTAAACATGGGTTCATATGCTTCGAATTAAGTGTCTTTTTCTGTCAAGCACTTCTCCATGATCATTCAATTTAAATCCAAACGTTTCACCGAGTTTACCTCTCAAATTCTCATATAACATAACTTTTCAGAGACCATAGAAATCTAATACTTTTCTTTAGCATACTAAACACACAAGCTTCATCTAGTACAAACTCAGTAAAGAAACTGCAACAGTGCAGCGGTCAAACAGCAGATTGGCCCTTATTGTAATCGGGTTACAAAATTTAAAAAAGAGAAGACGACGAATATTGTCGAAATGTTTAGTCTGAGTTTGCATTAACAAAATAATAATGAATATTAAGTATAACCGATTAATTTTAATCGACTCGATTATTCGATTAAATATTTTTGAACGATTAATCTTACAACAAAATTCATCGATTAAATCCCACAACACTACTAAATATGTATTTGGCAAGGAGTTTTTTTATCAACTGGAGAAATCTTGTTGCAACTTACGTGTGTATTATCAAAAATCTGTTTCGAGTATCTTATATCTGCTGTAGAGCATTAAGAAAACAGGCGCCAGTTAAATCTACTCATTTTATTGAAACAAGAGAAGCATATAAAAAAGGTCTTTTACAATACACGCTGCCTGTTTCCAAAATCATAATACGTCTGGCACATATTCATAAATTATTGTCATTGTTATAGTTAGGTAAATGATAACATAAAAGTAATAGAATGTTCTGAAAACTGTTACAATTTATACAAGTCTAGTCTTTCAGGTGAAGCTTCCTGTAAAGCAGATTTGAATAATTTCAAGGGAAAAATTGTTCCGGGGCCGGGTATCGATCCCGGGACCTCTGGTTGAACGTACCAGCGCTCTACCACTGAGCTACCCGGGAACTCCACCCGACACCGTCTCAACTTTTCCCTTTATATCCACACAACTCGCGTGGGCTGACGAAACGCCAGAGACCCACAACGAGTGCACACAATCTCTGTGTGACTTGGAATTGTGGTTTTCTGTTAACGTACACAGTGACGTATATATTATGCAAATCTAGTCTTTCAGGTGAAGCTTCCTGTAAAGCAGATTTGAATAATTTCAAGGGAAAAATTGTTCCGGGGCCAGGTATCGATCCCGGGACCTCTGGTTGAACGTACCAGCGCTCTACCACTATATTTAGTTGCAATATTCGTTTTAACATTTCATAAGAAAATTACATTCTCGCAGATTGGGAATTTGATCATAATATATTGTTGTATTTAGATGTTATCTTCAGGCATTTCAACTTTTATTTGGAATTTTTTTAATACAGTACACAATTGTTTGAAAATTCAGACTATACACTGAACTGAATATGTATTTGGCAAGGAGTATTTTTTTTATTAACTGGAGAAATCGTGTTGCAACTTACGTGTGTGTTATCAAAAATGTGTTTCGAATATCTTATATCTGCTTAGAGCATTAAGGAAACAGACGCCATTTAAATCTACTCAATTTATTGAAAGAAGAAAAACATGAAAAAGGTCTTTTACAACACACGCTGCCTGTTTCCAAAATCATAATACGTTTGGCACATATTCATACATATATTATTGTCATTGTTATAGTTACGTAAATGATAACATAAAAATAATAGAATATTCTGAAAACTGTTACAATTTAGTTGCAATATTCGTTTTAACATTTCATAAGAAAATTACATTCTCGCAGACTGAGAGTTTCACCACGATGTAGGCTATTTTTATTTGCAAAATGCTCTAACGCAGTATTTTGATTTTATCTCGGGCCGTTACGAATTGTACAAAACAGTATTTTCTCAAAACAGTGAAGCAGTGTTCGAAAATTCACACTCTCTACACAACTAAATACATCTTTGGCAAGGAATGTTTTTTTTTTATCAACTGGAGAAATCTTGATTGCAACATGTGTTATCAAATGTGTCTCGAATATCTTGTATCCGCTATACAGCATTAAGAAAACAAATGCCAGTTAAAAATACTCCATTTTTGGGGACAAATAACCATAAAAATTTATTGTTCTGCACAATCTAGCCATCGGATATGTGTCTGGCATATCCCGTATTTGGTATAATATTGCAACTATCACATTTATATAAACAGGAACATAAAATAATAGAATGTATCAAATGCTGTGAAGTATTTGTTAGCTTTATATTTTCGTAGTGTGAGAATTACTGTAAATTTTATTGTTATTTGCCACCCGGCTGGAATAAAATACTCTGGTGCAATTTGTAACCGTTTCAAACTGTGCAAAAATGTTTTTCCTTAATATAATCCTCCTTTGCTTGAAATCCATACTATTCCCACAACTTAAATTTCTTTTAGATAGCTAGTTTCCATCAAGTGGAAGCATCTCGATTTTACCATTAAACTTATCTTTAAAATTATTACGAATTATCCTAAAGTACAGTCTTGAATAATTTACGAGAGTGGTGTGATTTGTTGTGATAAATGCGTAAGATAATGCAATTTTGTAGTTAAAAATGGAAAAAAAAAATTCTGTACGAAGCAACTATTGAATTCACAACACATTTTTAGGTTCAGAATACTAACTAATTAAAGAAATGATACTCCTGAATAGTTCATTCTTTATCTGTAATAGTCTTTTACCCTTAAAACTCGAGAATATTTTACAAAAAACTTCAAATTAGTGTAATTCTGAAAATATTGAGATTAGGACAAATATTTATATGACATTTTTTGCTTAGAATGTCTTCGGAAATAAGCTTCGTAAGGGACGGTAAATCCTCGTGAATCATCCTGTATAAAATATGTATTTACATTAAAAAGTTTTAAAAATATATTTGTGCGAGATCGTGCGTATTTGCTTGTTTTCCGCACAGAACCAATACGCGGTAAGTGTGAAATACCACATTCAGTATTCCCAACGTAACACACATAACAATTTCCCTCTTCTTACCGCTTAAGCGCGACATTCATTTTACTGCTTTAGGCTTTTAACATATTATTTTTAGAGACGTTTAACATAGTAATAATTATAAATTCGAAAATTACCACTGCAATTTCACCTAAATTGCAATGTTAATTATTGTTTTTAAATATTTGCAAAAATTAAGTAAAGTCTACTACTCCACGAAACTTATTGCATTCCTGATACAAGTAACATTAAGGAATCCGTGAAAAAATCAACGAGATTCCAGATGCCGATGTTATTACTGCAATATGTTATATAAATAATATTGTTAAAATATTAAAATGAAAAATAAATCATTACATAACCTTACCGTTTTAAGTTCGCATTTATAGACTGGGCGAAAAAAAAAGACAGACGTATATCACGGCCTGCTGGAGTATAGTAAACACAGAAAACATTTTACAGCAACAATGTTGAAGAAAGATATTTTGGTGTTCCGAAGTTGGCGTCATTAAACAGAAACCAACATGGAGATTTCATTGCAACTAATTAGAAATTCGTCTTTCAGGTATGTAATAAACGATCTTCGCACAAAATAATGTACGATACACGAGCGGTATGTTTGTTTTCATGTTCTCGGAAATTAAAAAAGCTCAACTACGTTTCGCTTTTTCAATCTTTTCCTCGAACGTGAAAACGTCAACATACCGCTCTTGTAACGTATATTACTATTTTATACAGAATACAATTTAATATATAAATTTATGGTTTACTTACTTACTGGCTTTTAAGGAACTCGGAGGTTCATTGCCGCCCTCACATAAGCCCGCCATTGGTCCCTATCCTGAGCAAGATTAATCCATTCTCTATCATCATATCCCACCTCCCTCAAATCCATTTTAATATTATCTTCCCATCTACGTCTCGGCCTCCTTAAAGGTCTTTTTCCCTCCGGCCTCCCAACTAACACTCTAGGCTATATGCTCTATTATGGGTTTTGTTCGGAATTTTGATCTTAGTTGGAATCATTTATTTGTAAGCAGAATAAATATTTATTTATCTGAAAATCCGTTTCCTAGTTATCCCATCTGAATACTCCTCACGCATTTTGTTTTTTTTTTTTTTAATTTACATTTTGCTTTACATTACTTATCTGTGTAGGGTATGTAGACCATTGAAAGGGCATTTCGGCTTGATGATTTTGGACGGTTACCCTGTTAACTTCGAAACGAGAAAAACATGTTTTTAAAGGCATTTCCAAATTTGAATACACTAATTTCCGACATATATCATACATTAAACTTCCTCCCCCTATTTACCTGTAACCCTTGGACATTTTAGCTGGCCAGAGTGTATGTAAATAATGGAGAGTAAACGAGATATGGGTCTGAGCGGCCGGTAACGTTAGCCGAGATAAAGAATACATGGAGGTACACCCACTGGCTAACGAGCCTATTGCAGTGCTGTAGGTTACAAGGCTTTTCAATTCGTACCTCGTTAAAATCCATTTCATGTCCGTGCAAACACGCGCCCAGTCAACATGTCGCCGGCCGATAAGTCGACACCGAACCGAACCCTTCATATTAATTTACACTTTCCACTCTGTATTGAAATTCCCGTTTTATTTCTTTTGTGTCGACGTGGCAGTACAGAAATTCAATCCTTGAGTCATTATCCTGAATTGAAAGGGGATAAACAGAACACTGTGAATATTCATGGCAATTTTAATCCTTAAACTGGCAAAACGACAGGCTTCAGGAAAGGAAGGTCATGCTCAGATAATGTATTTATATTAAACTTATTAATTGAGAGGAGAAGAGAATTCAACTTGAAAACATATATAGCCTTTATAGATTATTCTAAAGCTTTTGATAGTGTTCTAAGAGAAAAATTATAGAAAATTATGGACCTAAACATATAATTGAGGTAATTAAGAATATGTACAAAAATACCCAAATTAATGTAAGAACAAAGTCAGGTAAGATCCTTACAGAAACAATAAATAAAGGGGTTAGACAAGGGTGCTGTATATCGTTACACTTTTTAATATTTATCTTGACGATGCAATAAGAAGATGGAAACAGAAAATGACTGAATTAAATTTTCAAAATAATTTTAATATAAAAAATTTTATAAGTGCCCTTCTATTTGCAGATGATCAAGTTCTTATATCAGATAATGAAGATATCTTACAAAGATCAATTTTTGAATTATAAACAATTGCTGGAGAATATAACTTAGAAATATCTGTCCAGGAAACTAAGTCGATGTCCTTTCAGGGAAAATTTCCTCTCAGATGTAAATTATTAATACAAAATCAAGGAATTGAACAAGTAAGTTCCTTTAAATTTTTGGGGAGTGGTGTATCATATATGGGAGAGATAGATGCAGAAAAGAAGATAGAAAAATTTAATCGAATTTGTGGAACTATTGGAGAACTCTAAAAGGCAAAGTTAGTAAGGAAAACATACATGAAATTCTATAAAAGAGTGGCAGTTCCATGCGGATTATATGGCAGTGAAACTTGGATACTTGATACAAAAACACGTAGTAAAATACAAGCAGTTGAAATGAAATTTCTGAGAGGATGCCTAGACTATCTAGGAAGATTCTAAATTATAAACCGAAAGGTAAAAGGGACATTGGAAGACCCAAAAGAAGATGGTTGGATCAAAGAGACGCAACAGACCGAGAGGTCTAATGCCTGAAGTAGTAGAAGAAGGAGAAGAAGAAGAAGAAGAAGAATAAGAAATTGGTAAAACTTCGTTTTTCACACTAGTTTATTAAACCATGTCGGACTGTAAAGAAAACAACTGTCGCAATTTCCATATTTTATATGTTGTACAATATTATAGTATTGTGAAATTTCGGTTAAATATAATTTTCCTACCAATTTTTTTCTATTGTTCTATTAAAATTATAGGATATAGCCTATTAACCTGTTGTATCCTATAGAATACTTCGTGAATTTAAGGGTTAACTGGGATACATAAGCCCTTTGAAGCCATTAAATCGAAACCTGCTTCAAATTTTGTACAAGGATAGTTTCTCCGTCGTTTCCTTTTAGCATGAAACATCTGACGTCTGTTGCATAGCAACGGCAATGAGTTACGTCACAATGTTCTGACTAGGTCTTTAGATCAGGTCTTCCTCAAGGCAGTGTATGTCTAATCATACCTTTCTTCTATCAGAAGCGAAATATTAAGTCTAGATACAATATAGATGAAGTCGATGTGTTGAGTTACTACAAGGGGCAATCAATAAGTTTCCGGACTGCCCTCAATGTAGACAACTCACAAGACATAGGAAGCTGAAAAATTGTCTAGAACCAGGGAAACGCCTGGAATCTGTACTAAATGCATCACTTGAAAGGCAGAGAAGAAGACTAGATATAAGACGTGCATGGAGAGATTCCAGGAAAAATCGCAATAGGTTCTTGACATGTTTGCACAAAATCACGTGCAGAAGCTTAGCTCTTAAAGACAATGATGAAGGATGGATAGAACAGAGAAAAATTCTCTCCGGCACCGGGACGCGAATCCGGATTTTCAGCTCTACGTGCAGACGCTTTATCCACTAAAATAAACAACAACAACAACAACCAAATTTCTTGGCTTAAAAATCAATAATATGTTAAATTGGAAAAATCATATTAAAGAAATTACCCCCAAACTAAATTCAGCATGTTTTGCTATTATATCTATGCAAAAGATAGTAAATATCAGTACCTTAAAAACAATATACTTTGCATACTTTCACTCGGTAATGAGTTTTGGAATAATATTCTGGGGAAATTCCACAGATAGTAACAGTATATTCATATTACAAAAAAGAGTAATTAGAATAATAGTAGGTGCCAAATCTAGGGAATCTTGTAGGACTATTTTCAAAAAGCTACAAATAATGCCCATGGCTGGTCAGTATATCTTTTCATTAATAATCTTCCTCTTATGTAATCGTGAAAACTTTGTAACTAATTCAACAGTTCATAGCATAAATACACATAAAAAAATGACTTTCATACTCCACCAGCAAGTCTATCGTGCTATCAAAAAGGAGTGCGTTATATGGCAGTAAAATTTTTAATAGCCTCCCTATCGATATAAAAAATGAAACTCAAAACATAAGATTATTTAGGGCCAAGTTAAAGAAGTACCTAATTTCTCACGCCTTCTATTCTGTAGGTGAATTCATGACAGTCAGTAACGCTTCATGAAATTGATACTACGAGTAAAACTTTGTGTTGTACTAGTAGATTATATTGTAAATCTCGTCTGTATATATTTCATCTAGACTGTGACTATAAATTAAGACTTTATAGTAGTATTAAGTTTTTTTGACTTGTTCCATATTCTACCTGTAAGCATGTATGAATACCATGGAATGTTAATAAATACTAATACAAATACTAAGCCACACCGGATTTCAATTCCGATGCCGGATCGAATCCACTCAGTTTAAGTCCTACCTCTCAGTTTGCCCTTTGGTGGCCTACCCTCATGTACTGTGACACAGTAAACTTGTAAACTGGAACATTTAATAGGTGAGAAACACTAGATTGGTGTTATAAGTAGGCTATATAAATTTGAAATCACTCCGGATAGATGAGTAGATATTTAGATGTTAAAACCAACAATGGAGAAGAGCAGAACGTGCCCGTTGAAGTTTATCAGATTCTCCATACGTGATGGCTTTGTGTGCTCTTGCAACAATTAATATTGACACGGACAAGCTTCGTGTTGAAGTGAAGAGCGGCCTTAACGGTTTGCTCAACTTGTAAATAAGAACGTTAAAGTGTGAACAGATATTTGAACGATTGCCAACAGATCGATTTAGGATACCTGCACATGACCTTCAGTTGCAGTAACCACACCTTCTGGTTTTAGCACACACGGGGCGTTGAGATCTGGCTGGACTCGCGGAGGCATAATAAGGGCTTCAATAAGACGTGCTAATAATAACTTAAACGTGTAGATAAAATACCAGGAGTAGCAGTTTGTGTACACAGCTATCATGGATTTCTTCTTTCTCAATATGACCCGTAACGTATAAACATACCAGGTCTTACGTTGCTTTCAATATTGTATTTGCTTTTGTGATGCTGAAGTCTGATTTAATGTATTATTATTATTATTATTACTAGCCGTACCCGTGCGCTCCGCTGCACCCGTTAGAAATAAATATAAAGTAATTACATAATTAAAATAGGACGTTTGATCCAAGGAACATTCGTGTTTGATAGAAGGATAAATCGTTTGTTATGTTACTTAATTTAAATTGTATTAAAAAATTAAAATGCGATCATTTTGATCCAGAGACCACTCATTTGGTCATAAAAATGATTTTAGGAAATACAGGAAACGAATGCCTATCAAGTTTTCTGTGCATAAGAAGCTATTTTAATCTTACCTGTCCTCGATTCACTCAGAAGTTACTGTAATAACGTTATAGCATTATGTCCATCTAGAGAAACTACACTTTCCAATGGTGAATTAATGATTGATTATACAAATCGGTTAATTTAGCTTCCGATATTACTTCATACAAACACAGAAACATTCTCTGTAGGCTACCGAATGTTTCATAGCTTTCGATTGTTATTGTCCAAGCCCCTTATAGACGAAGTCATTTGTTTTTTATTTCATTACACCGCCTTAGATGGCGTTGTTATTGTAATTTGAAACTCATTTATCTCATTAAATATCAGTTCTATCAAACTTTTGCATGGAATAAAACTTATCGGAAATATGTTTTAAAGAAACTTTTGTTATGTAATATTTTTCATGAAAATTAGTAATAAGGGAGATATTTCGATTTATTTAATTCAAGCCCCCTTATAACCCCTCTTTTAAATAAAATATTTTGAATGCCATATAGCCTAAATTCTAAGTTACAACGAACTTAATTTATATTCCAATTTTCATATAAATCGGTTCAGCCATTATCGTGTGAAAAGGTAACAAACATGCAGACAGAGAGACAGACAGACAGACGGGCATACAAACAAAAATGTCAAAAAACCGATTTTAGGTTTCAGGGCGGTTAATTATATTTAGGACCAATTATTTTTGGAAAATCGAAAATTACCAGAACAATTTCGGCTACAGATTTATTATTAGTATAAATTACACGAATTTTTCTGTCAGATACTCTAAATTCAACATAGGCTATAGGCACAAGGTAATTTTCATTCTTCCATGCGCTTTTTCAAAGAAGAAAGCTATGAACTTAAGGACGGATTTGTGCGTAGTTCTACTTGCAGTATTATTGAATTATTTCAAGGGAAAAATTGTTCCAGGGTCTGGTATCGAATCCGGGACCTTTAGCTGAGTGCGTCAACGCTCTACCGATTGAGCTATCCAGGAACTACCTACTGCTCGTCTACTGCAAACGCAACGTGTATAATATCAAAACACATTTTTTTTAATTACAAAAATTCATTTTTCTCACTTCAGAATCTGCTGCAGACATTTGACATTTATTTTTAGATGGAGTATATTAGTTCATAATACGTTAGCAGTTGCAATTATTAAAACAGAACGTAAATGAACACGTGGAACTCTTTACAGTAGAGCGTCTCGTTTAGGCACAGTGCAGGAAACGTGAGGGGGGAGGACGAGTCGTACGATAAACACGAGGGATGCACAAGATTTTAGTTACAACGTGGCGGAGCGTTAATTGAAATTATATTTTCCAAAAACACACAAAACAAAAGAACACAAATTGCATAACTTTTCATATACACATTTTAACAAAGAAGCAATTGTAACGTTGAAATAATTCAATATAACAAATCGACTTTTGCTGCTTATATGATGTTGCTTTCAAGCAACATTTTTCACTGTCATGGATTTCATTCTCTGTAGGACTAACATAATATCACCGTCTTCTGTGGCCGAATTAACAAAACTACAGTATATTGGTCAGAAGTGGCAACACTGTTTCCTAAACATAATTACAGTACTGTCTCCTATTTATTATCCTACTTATGAGAGTTATGTTACAATGCTTCAACATTTCCATTTTACTAGTTTGCAAATTAGACGAAATTGTCAATCTTTAAACTTTCTTTATAAAATTATGAACAATAAGTTGGACTGTATTGGTTTATTTTATTATATAACGTTATATGCACCTGAGCTTAACACAAAATTTCGAAATATTGAATCGCACAGAAATTCTTCAATTTTCCAAATGTTGCAGTTATACAATAAATTACATCCTCATCCGAATGTTGATATTTTTAATATGAATTTCTCTAGATACAGAATTATTTGTTATCATATTTTACAAAATATTGTTGTTAGTTAATTTGAAGCTACTTTCACACCTTATTTCAATTTCTCTTTTTTTCTCTCTCTCTCTCTTTTTTGTATTTTGTTTCAGTTTTTAATAAGTGTATGTTTCCTTTTCCTTGTTTATGTTTTATCAATTACTTTCAGTCTTGAACATTGTAATTGGTCTTTGCCTGTTCTGTTCAAAAACAAATAAGTAAATAAATAAATAACCTAAAAACATAGTATCTTTCATGTCTAAAAAATAACTTCGAAGATTGAGAAATTTGTTACATAATGTGGCTGTGTACTATCCCCGATTACTTCCAAAAATATTTACACGTATACCCCTCTCACCCTGTATAGTACTTACTTACTTTTAAGGAAGCCGGAGGTTCATTGCCGCCCTCACATAAGCCTGCCATTGGTCCCTATCCTGAGCAAGATTAATCCAGTCTTTACCATCATATCCCACCTCCCTCAAATCCATTTTAATATTATCTTCTCATCTACGTCTCGGCCTCCTCAAAGGTCTTTTTCCCTCCGGCCTCCCAACTAACACTCTATATACATTTCTGGATTCGCCCATACGTGCTACATGCCCTGCCCATCTCAAACGTCTGGATTTAATGTTCCTAATTATGTCAGGTGAAGAATACAATGCGTGCAGTTCTGTGTTGTGTAACTTTCTCCATTCTCTTGTAACCTCATCCCTCTTAGCCCCAAATATTTTCCTAAGAACCTTATTCTCCAACATCCTTAATGTCTGTTCCTCTCTCAAAGTGAGAGTCCAAGTTTCACAGCCATACAGAACAACCGGTAATATAACTGTTTTATAAATTCTAACTTCAAGATTTTTTGACAGCAGACTAGATGACAAAAGCTTCTCAACCGAATAATAACAGGCATTTGCCATACTTATTCTGCGTTTAATTTCCTACCGAGTGTCATTTATATTTGTTACTGTTTCTCCAAGATATTTGGATTTTTCCACCTCCCATTCTGTATAATAGGGAATTAAAACATGTAAGGTACAAATGGAAAAATAATTGTGAAAGATGAAAAGGGATAGGTAAATTAAGCCAGAAATAAAAATACAAGGTACAAAGAAAGTGAAGAAATGAGAGTACAAGTAAGATATATCGTAATGATTTTTATTGAAGTTAATGGTTCCAATCTAAAATTTTCTTTTTGTGAATAGACATAATATAAAGAAAAGTCGCAATTAATTTCTTGTAAATTAGGAAGAAAATAAGAGGATGAGGCAGCAAACGTTATTTTCCTTTCAGATTACATAATTCTTACTAAGCTTCTTATTATTCACGAAAATAATGGCTGTTCCGAAATTTCGTGGAATTTATGTCCGAGAACTGCAATAAGGATCTGCACGGTTTTCTTTATTGGTGGGCGAGTATTTGAACAACCTTGCTGTATATAAGGCCTAGGCCTGCTTCCCAATTCTGTGAATCCACGAACACCTGCCTGCAGCCTTGTTCTCATACAATTGAAATGTGTATTTTCATTCTGTCGCCCCTCCACAGCCCCCTCCCCACCTGCGTGATGGCGGTATTAAATGACTGACTTTAGTAAGAGGAAATGGTTCCGAGAATCATCGCTGAACTGGTCTCGTGTATTCTCGAGTAAATGTAACGACTTCTATGAGACTTCGTTATAAAGCGCTACAAGTTTAACACGAGACGGTACATACCACTGCTGGTAGAGTACTAATTTAACAAGCATTATATTTGTTGACTCAGTTCGACAGTTTAATGGTCACCGTGCTTGTCAATGAATCCGAAATTCGCGCTTTCAAATCCCGTTCTTTCGGCCGAGCGTCCTGTCTCTTATTTTTACAGACTTATTTAATGCCGCACATTCACAGTCAGTTCTAATCCGGAAATCAGGCTAAAATCAAAGAGTAGGAACCGAACTTTAACTACACGATGAAAGCCGAACTTTAACTACACGATGAAAGCCATTGGTTGGTCAGTGGGGTTTGTGCTTGGGAGGATGTAAAGTTTTGAATTTCAACCAATCGCAGTCATACATTGTGATAATTTCTGCAGGTCGATTTATCACTATCAATTTATCGCATGTTATCGCATGGTCGTTCTTTTGTTTAGTCAGTGTCACCAACTGTTTCCACGTAAATCTATGACCATGAATCCATTGTACTAAATAATCCTACTTCCACATCTACATCTTCATATTCTAATTCCATGTCCATTGTATCTAAAGAAAATGACACTCCTTCATAACAATTGTTCATTTAATTAGTGTATTAATCAGGTTATTTGTAATTATACTATAAAATGTTTAAATTAAATTATGATTTCAGCAGATAATGAAAACATATTTCTGTTATAATAAGAGAAAATCGCAGTACATGTAATTAACATTGTTAAACCTGTATTACGGGTTTTTCAATTGGCATTACTGAATAACATTCAATTTCTTTATTGTAGTAATCGTTATTCATCTATTTCGACTTCATATTGTCTAAATAGGTTAAGTGTTCATAAATATACAACTATTAACATTTTGTAAGCGAATTTTAGGTATATATTATTTACATTTTTATTTTATTCACGAAATAGTCCTAATAAATGTTACTCGAAGTCTCAGATTTCCCAAATAAATCCGCAAATCTCAGACCTCTTGTGACATTACTATAGAGAAGAAACTCCGAAGGCCGTGAAAGAAGAGTTTAAGAAACGTTGCAACTACATAAAATCCCGAACTAGTTCTGACACCTTACACAACTGGCGCATACGTCAGAAGAATTTCGGTATTAGTATATATACGTGAACGGCCACAAATATTATGAGAAAATGCAGGCTTTAAATTTCTAAAATTTTATAAGAAAATGAACTCACAATTAGACAAAAATTATAAGGTACCACAACGAGACTAATTATTAGAACTTAAATATGTGATAAAAGTATAAAAAAAGGTTACTAATAATATTTTTCAAACAAGTTTTATCAGAGTATGAAAAAAAAAATCTGCAGTTACATCATTTGGTAGCCATAACATTGTTATGGATCTCTGACATGTTAAATATTTTTCCTGCATGCAATAAACACTTATTTCTAAAAAGTAGACTACTCTCAGACATGTAGAGTTGTTTATTTTAATACAATTAATTGTTTATTTGTCCTATATGAAATGTATTAAAATTTACATAATGTTTTGTGATTTAATTTTTCTATTTTCAAAGAAATGGGCATAATTGTAGTCTACCTTTTGCATAAATGCATGTTAAATCAGTGTACAAAATTTCAGAATTCTATCTCTAATGGTTGTGGAGTTTTGAAATAATATGTGTGAAAATTTTCAAATTTTGGAAAATTTAATTAAAAAAAAGTGAATTCTAAAAAATATTATTAGTAACCTTTTTAAACTTTTATCAGATATTTAAATTCTAATAAGTCTTGTTGTAGTACCTTGTAATTTTTGTCCAATTGTGAGTTCATTTCGTTATAAAATTTTAGAAGTTTTGAGCCTGCATTTTCTGGTAATATTTGTGGTCGTTCACGTACATATACCCTTAAACTTTTACTGATTCGATTAAGAAACGGCCGCCATGATTGAAATACGGAAATTAGACTAAAACCATGACACAGGGATCGAACTTTGACCTCTTGATGAAAAGTCATCAGTTGGCCGGTTGGGTTTGTGCTCGGAGGGAGGGGGATGTAAGGTTTTCATTAGTTGGACTAAGGAACGGCCGCCATGATTGAAATACGGAAATTAGGCTAAACCGAGATGCAGAGTGACGTGTGATCGACGGCGCAGGAGCGGACTTTGCCGGGGGATTAATTACTGTACAGAGGGAGGAAGCGGCCTGGCGCAATTACCGAGTTGTGGGGCTCGCTCTGCGCTTGTTGCTTGTTCCAAGATTATCTGCCTCGCCGCACCGCCGCGCTCCTCTGCATCCCGGGGAAAAGAAAGCTCGGCGGAGTGTTGGATGGTCTTGCCTGAAAAATCGTCAGTTACGCTACAATCCCTTCTGTATAAAAGTATCCCTTGCTAATGTTAGCAGTCTGGAAGGATTTCAGACGCAGTCAGACGTATACCAATTCTCATCGGTAGCAACAATATTCGTGTATGCCGTTCATTAACAATGCACTAGTATACAGGCTGATTCACGAGGATTTATCGTCTCTTACGAAGCTTATTTCCGAAGACGTTCTGAGCAAAAAATGTCATATAAACGTTTGTCCTAATCTCAGTATTTTCAGAATTACACTAATTTGAAGTTGAATAACTCTTCTCGGGCTCCTGATTGGCTACCGCTTCCACCAACCAGAATGGGCCTGGCGGTCGGGACTAGGAGCTCCTGATTGGCCCGCAGCGGGAAGCCCTACTATTGCATACATACCGGCTAGACATCGTCCCACATCACTTCATTCCCTGAAGAAGATGGCAGAGCTAGCCGTCGAAAGCTTGGAAGCAAATCTCCAACTCGCCTGGCTGAGAATCCGAGAAGAGTTATTCTACATCAAACGCCAGGAAAGCCTCAAGTCATACATAATTTTGAAGTTGTTTGTAAAATACCATTATTCTTGAGTTTTAAGGGTAAAAGAATATTACAGATAAAGAATAAACTATTCAGGAGTATCATTTCTTTAATTAGCTAGTATTCTGACGCTAAAAATATATTGTGAATTCCATAGTCGCTTCGTACAGATTTTTTTTTTTTTCGATTTATAACTACAAAGTCACATTTTCTTCCGCATTTATCACAATTGTTACAAATCACGCCACTCTTGTATATTCTTTAATACTGTACATTAGGATGAATAATTAAACTGTAAAGAATCAAGTTCCTAAAGTCGTATGATTTGTAACGATTTTTTGACAAGTGCGTAAGAATGATGTCATTTTTACTTAAAAATTGAAAAAAAATAAAATCTGTGCAAAACAATTAACAACATATTTTTAGCTTCAGAACACTAGCCAATTAAAGAAATGACACTTTTGAATAGTTCATTCTCTATTTGTAATATTTATTTACTCTTAAAACAAAAATAAAAGACAAAAAGGTATTTTAATAACGACTTCAAATTAATGTTAACTTTGAAAATGTTGAGATTAGGGCAAATGTTTATATGCCTCTTTTTTTTTTTTTTTTTTTTTTTCTTTTGCTCAGAATGTCTTCAGAAATGAGCTCTGTAAGAGACGGTAAATCCTCGTAATTCACCCTCTTTTTTGACGTGAATAGATTTGTAAGTTCGGTCTAGTACTAGGGTACCATCCCAGAAAGCCGACCGACACATTTTCAGGCCAGTTTTGTCGCGCCTGTAATTTCTAAACTACATGACATTTGAAATGAAGTCAACGGCGATCCACAGGCGAAGGATCAATGTATCCAACGTGACCTTGAGTTGGAGCGGATGACGTCATCTAGTGATACGTGAGAGGGGAAAGTTGCGGCATGAATAGGCGATTCGCGCGGCAGAGTAACTCGAGAATGCAAAGCAATAGAACGTTCGCACTGGTGTCCTACAATTCTTAAAGAACCAGACTATAATCTCAATTGGGCAATGGCCAGCAGTCAGCGAGATAAATTGAAAAAAATTCGCGAGTGAATTTGAGTGAAGAGAAAATTCACAATGTGGCATCATGTGTTCTGCCCAAAAGCAGGTTTTTCACTGCAAACTCAGTATTCTCTAATTTTTCCTATTTTCTGCCTTCGTCTTAGTCTTCGCATATGATCCATATGATATTGTCTATCATCTGATTTCTTCTGCCCCGAACTCTTCTCCCGTTCACCATTCTTTCCAGTGAGTGCATATTACGTCTGGATTTAATAAAATTTATAAACCCTATATGGCCTACCTAATAGTAAATACTGTTTCACATGCAGAATGCGGAATTCTGTACATGCATCAATCAACTTATGCAGTAAAGTATAAACATGATAAACTAATTTCATAATGCGGTATACTGTATGTACTTAATTTCATTCGTAAAAGTTAGAAATCTCGCCTTTTCCTCGCTTGGTGATTATATATTCACTCATAGAATAAAGTAATATATTACTTCGTATAAAGTAGTTTTGTAATATATTAACTCAGAACCATAGTTATGGTTGATGAAGGATTCAGGAAGGCTTAGTACTACTGTAGTAGTTTAGTCAACTGTCCGAAGACAAGTCTGAACCTCACAAGTGATACCAACATGATCCATAATAAATTGGGAACGTATTTTTAGTTCCATATCTATTTTGTTTGCTACGTCCTGGACGTATGTTATTCAGATATCTTTTAAGTTTCATGTACATGTACACGTACACATAACCCCCTATTAAAATTATATAGGGCCTAAAACGTCTAAATGAACCACACGTTCCTATAAATGCGTAAAAAAAACTATGTTTGTGTCTGAAAAGTGCATTTTTATTATTTCGCGTATATTTAAAATAACAATACTGGTACTAAAATTCAAAAATATCCCCAAAAAACTACAACAATATCATTAAAAATGTAAAAATATTAAATCTTTCACAGACAAACACTGGTCTGGCAAGAATAATTTCAAGGGAAGAATTGTTCCAGGGCCCGGTATCGATCAGGGGACCTCTGGTTGAACGTACCAGCGCTCTATTAACCGAGCTACCCAGGAACTCTACCCGACACCGTGTCAATTTTTCCCTTTATATGTACACAACTCGAGTGGGCTGACGAGACGCCAGAGACCCACATCGAGGGCAGACAGACTCTGTGTAACTTGGAATAATGGCTTTCTGTTAACGTACGTACAATAACGTATATACTGTATTATGCAAGTATAGTTTTTCAGGCAAAGCTCCCTGTGAATAATTTCAAGGGAGAAATTGTTCCAGGGCCGGAGAGCTCTACCAGAGCTACACAGGAACTGTTCTGGCAAGTTCATTCCATATTGATCTTAGAAGGGGAGGGAAAAAGATTTTAGTTAATATCTTGAAATCGAAGTTCATTGGAAAAGTCCATCCAACCATAAAAGTGTTTGTAGGTTGTTCAGGTTAGGCGAGAGTTTACAAATTAGTTTTCGTGTAGCTGCGCCCCTGTTATGCGAAATGAAACTCACCAATGAGCAATCAGACCATTTCACTGATCGTATTTTAGTCTTCAGTTCATTAGCACTCATTGTCAGCACCAGTTCTTTGTACATAAATTCAACCTAAAATGGAATATTTACTAAAATTAAGATTATGAATGGTTAATTTTCTATAAACTCCTAAAAGTCCTGAATTGCATTTCTTAAAGTCCTAAATCTGTCATTTTTAGCAACTAGAAATCCGTTCCCTAGTAATAAATTCCTTTGAACTGAAAGCTGGTTCCATCCTCAAGGACATATTGCTACTTTGTTGGGAATGTTGTGCTTTCCTACTTCACACAACTGAAGGAAGGAAAACCACAGAGATATAAAGAGGGGAAAATATCTAAAACTGATATAGTCAGGGTCATTCATCCTTAAGTGCATTTGATAATAGTTGTACCTAGAAGCTGTCATCGTGAAAGGTCGGAGTTCTTGGGTTCAAACCAAGACGAGGACGATGAAATTTCAAGGGAGTTAGAATTCTAGGCATGGTTTACTCTGGGAAGGAAATAAATCGGTGTAGATTTTCGGCACTTGAAAGAACCCTGTTTCTGATGGAAGGCTCTGGCCAAAATTTTTCGGTTATTTCTCGCCCACGTTGAATTTCGACACAGAATAATTTCTGCAGTTGAAATTGTAAGTTTGATATACCCATATATGTTTATTATAGTTCACAGACAAAAAAAAAAAAGAAAAAAAAATATACATACATATAATCATTGAAGCCTTACATTACATACTTCATAATTTACATATACAATTTTTAATATAATTTCTAAACTTAATTATTTAATATAATATGTTTTGTCTTGCACTTGCGACTAGTTTTGTGCAAGATTAAACTCATTTTAATATGTTGTTGCAATTCATTCAGTTCTAGCTATTTCATTTATTCTTTCCATTCTAATTTTTTGGCCAAAAAAGATATAGACCTATTTGTCTTTGTAATTTTATGTTATTATTATTATTCATGAGTTTTCTTATAGCTATTTCTTTATTATTTTGTAGGAACTTTTCATTTATGAATTTTATCCGCATTTCTTTTGTATATTGACATTCAAAAACAATGTGAATGTTATCTTCCCTAAGTTCACATAATGGGCATGAACCTTGAGGTATATTACCTCTATTATTTCTTAATCTCCAAACCCCGAAACTGAACCAGGCTAGTCCTAATCTTTCTTTCATTTTCATATTATCTATATATGTACTCCGGCCTCATATCCTTTTATATTCATTAAAAAATATTAGGGAGCGCATTTCATTGATACTACTAAAATTATTTTGTCTAGTAATATTTTTACGTCTTGATTTAATTAAATTTAGGCTTACAGCACTGTTTCTAGTAGCCAAGTTATCCCATAACCATCATAATCCTATATTAAAAATGTTATTTTAAATTTTTACGATTGCCATATACTATAATTGTAAGTTTGAACTTCTGTGTATGAATTGAAAATGACTCAAGGAATTACATATGATAATATTCACAGGAAATTATGTACTGTACGGTAATTGTATATCTAGACATATCTGAAATCAAATTTATAATTTTACACCCAGTAAAATCGTGTTTTTCTCTTGCAGGTGAGTTGCTGAACACGTACAGTATTGTAGTGTGAACTTCGAGTCTGCACAGAGTTGTTCTCCCTGTGTACGTAAGTGAAACTACTTATTTACTAGCGCGTATTAAATATGTAGGCCTACAGTTATGTACTGGAAGACTATAGGGAAACGTTAATGTTGCTGTTAATATTGTATTACACTGTAGGCTGTAGTTGTATTTTCATTTTAAGATAATAATTTTGTGGACATTTATTAGGTTTTAGGACATGATCTTCCCCGCCTTATTTATTATTTAGTGACTGACTTTTTTTAGTTGGTTATTTTACGACGCTTTTTCAACTGTTAGGCCTATAGTTATATAGTATCTGAATGAGATGAATGTGATAATGCCAGCGAAATGAGTTCAGGGTCCAGCGCCGAAAGTTACCCAGCATTTGCTTTCATTGGGTTGAGGGAAAACCCGGAAGAAACCAGGTAACTTTCCCAACCAGGATTTGAACCCGGGCCCGCTCATTCCACGGTCAGGCATGCCAACAGTTACTGCACAGGGGTGAACTACAGGGACATCATTTTATTTTTGTACCTGAGGTTTTTAATGTACTTCACTCCCACCCCTCTACTAGTTAACTTCCACACAGAACCAAGGCCGCATATGCAGTCAAAGTCGACTTACGGTCATAGTAAACAGTAGTGAGTGAGTATAGTACGTTCCAGAAATATGGTCGCCTTTTACAGTGAAGAAAGAGCTTTCAATATTGAATCATATTTTCGCACAGGTACTGTCGTCCGTTTGCTTACGTCGCATCCCGGTTCCCCCACCCGCTTCTGGTGGCCCTTCTATAAAGGCTAGTGGGTAGACTGTCTTCGCTCTTTTCTGAAAACATTAATTTCTGTTAGGAACTTGACGTCTAAGTAATATTATACAACTGTTTAAAATAACTTAAATAAAAGGGCCTCATTAAGTAATTAACTGTCACATGATTTCCTCCTTTGAACGATTCTGCGACATAACCACTTGGACGGACAGTAGATAGCGTGTCTGAGTAATTTTATCTGTGCGGGTCGGGTAGAAGTGAAGACTGAATTTACATTACGTAAGGTACTCCATTATAGAATAGGTACTGAATTATTTCAACATGAGTTACTGGTACGAAGGACGAAACTGATAATTGGAATTAGGTACAGTAGTCTACAGTGCGATAATATGCACAAAAGATCTGAAGCCTGTATCGAAATGAACGGCCACCATTTTCAAAAATGTGTTTAAATATCCATATTATGATTATTTTTTAATTTAAATTCACTCTCTATATTGTACGCTAATGTGCTGTAGACAGTATAATATACACTGCATAATGAATACGTCCGAATGGATAGTTCAATTCGTGAGTAAAACACATATTGATAATACTGTACTGTATATTGATTAAAGAAAAACCTAATGAAAATTATCAAACTCAAAATCGTGATATTTCCTAGTTTACGTAAATGGATGAACTAATTTTCTTCCCTCCTATACCTAGTAAAGTGATTTGTTTGTATTTTACGCCAGTATCATCAAACTCCGGTCGTGGAAGGTGGTAGCAAACGGTGTTTCCCGTTCTCAACCGTTAATCCAAAGGTGTAGCCAGGTTAATATTAGGAATTTAGTAAAAATAAAATGATGTCCCGGTATGTTGAATACCTTCACCACTAAACAGTGAACTATATTGAATACCTTCACCATTCAACTAAACGAGTCGCAACTCTAGGGAACGAAGCAATTTTCTTCTTGTCTGCCGGGAATCGAAGCTAGAATTCTTGAATTTGTAGCCAGTAACGTATTATTAAATAACTGTTTGTTTTTACAGGATTGTTTCCTTGTTTTCACAGACATTCGTTTATAGTTCATTTTTTGTTTATTTCTAAGAATTGGACTTGTTTTTATTTCGTAACCTAGGTTACGTCCGAATACCAGCAGTCTGGCTTTCTTGATTAATTGCAATCTCCGCTTTTGCAAAATCGACAGTCTGGCCAGTTAAAAAAGGATTTTAATGTGTATTTCCTTTATTTTATGTCTGATTTAGAAACAAAATAAAAGCAAATGTAATAAAACGAGATTACATTTTCCTTCAGGAGCAGTAGTAGCCTTGTTTTCATAAACGAGAAACAAATGAATTTAGGAGATAAATAAAGACAAAAGCACATCTCAAACTCATGATAGTTTTGTTACAGGAAGAAATAAAGCTGTGAATTATAGTCTGTTGTAATGAACAATTGTAACTCTGCTTTTAGTTGCATGATGTTCTATCTATAAAACTATGTAAGTACAAGACGTCTCTCTTATGTTTTTGCCACCAAACTTTACGAATATAACTGAGGTTTCTTTATTTTTTTGTTGGATTACATCATCATAGTAGAAAGTATTCTTTTTTCTCCACAAGTAATACTTGCTCTCCGAGAAGACCATAAAAACTTCCCCAAGACTAACCGGAGAGACATTAAATTTAATAGGTACCCGCACTTATAATGTTTCATAAATGAGGAGTAGCGATGGGCTCGAGACGTTGGGTGGGGAAGGGACCTAGGTTAAGCCTACTTAACATTATTTAACATTTAGAAATCGTTGGGCATGAAGACATGACATTATCGTCCTTAAAGGTTAACGAAAATGGAAGCATGATACTCATGTTCTGAGCCCGCTTGGTGTTGGCAGTTGCTTGCTTCAGATGTGAGTGAATGTACAGGGTTATCCAGAATAATTCTCAATAGGAAACACTCTGAAATCTGTAGAGTGCAAGGTAGCATTTTTTATTCCACGATGGGAAACACTTTCTCCTTTTTTTTTTTTTTTTTTACCAATTCGAGGGGCAGAATCCATTCAGTGGCTTATTTTCCAACGTAACACCGCTGGCCTTCTATGCCCAAGGTTGCGGGTTCGATCCCGGGCCAGGTCGATGGCATGTAAGTGTGCTTAAATGCGACAGGCTCATGTCAGTAGATTTACTGGCATGTAATAGTAATATACGTTACAAGAGCGGTATGTTGACGTTTTCATGGTCGAGGAAAAGATTGAAAAAGCGAAACGTAGTTGAGCTTTTTTAATTTCCGAGAACATGAAAACAAACATACCGCTCGTGTATCGTACATTATTTTGTGCGAAGATCGTTTATTACATACCTGAAAGACGAATTTCTAATTAGTTGCAATGAAATCTCCATGTTGGTTTCTGTTTAATGACGCCAACTTCGGAAAACCAAAATATCTTTCTTTAATATTGTTGCTATATAATGTTTTCTGTGTTTACTATACTCCAGCAGGCCGTGATATACGTCTGTTTCCCCCCCCCCTCCCTCCAGTCTATAAATACGAACTTAAAACAAACGGTAAGGTTATGTAATGATTTATTGTTCATTTTAATATTTTAACAATATTATTTATATAACATATTGCAGTAATAACATCGGCATCTGGAATCTTGTTGATTTTTTCACGGCTTTCTTAATGTTACTTGTATCAGGAATGCAATAAGTTTCGTGGAGTAGTAGACTTTACTTAATTTTTGCAAATATTTAAAAACAATAATTAACATTGCAATTTAGGTGAAATTGCAGTGGTAAGTTTCCAATTTATAATTATTACTATGTTAAACGTCTCTAAAAATAATATGTTAAAAGCCTAAAGCAGTAAAATGAATGTCGCGCTTAAGCGGTAAGAAGAGGGAAATTGTTATGTGTGTTACGTTGGGAATACTGAATGTGGTATTTCACACTTACCGCGTATTGGTTCTGTGCGGAAAACAAGCAAATACGCACGATCTCGCACAAAAGAACTCCTGCGGGACAAAATTCCGGCACATCCGGCGACGCTGATATAACCTCTGCAGTTGCGAGCGTCGTTAAATAAAACATAACATTCCACGTAATAAATTACACAGGCCTGCAAAATTAAGGGCCGTAAACATTTTTCTAAAAAATTATATTACATTTTTGGTTCCTTGGTATGCTCAATCCAAAACAGAGTTCAGATTTTCTCTCTCACGTACCATACTAGCCATACCAACACATAAGACATCGTATTCATCATCATACACAATCTCGCTCTCGCGTTTGTGGAATATCCTACCCTGTGGCATCAAAAACTGTCGGAATTTAGTAGCGATCAAGGCAAATTTAGGCCTATTAAGCATTTCCTTACTGCGTAGAGGAGGTTTAATTTTTACTTAATTAATAAAAAAAAGTTTCTCTCTTCGTAACTTCTACAATAAACTGTCTAGCTTTTATTAATCAGTTAATCTTTTAGTACTTTGATTTTTATTGTATTTGTAAATTTAATATTAATTGTAATTATAATTGTAATTGTATTCTTAATATTGTAGTTGTAATCCCCTGGTAGAGGGAAAGAGAAGGCCTGATGGCCTTATCTCTACCAGGTTAAATAAATAAATAAATAAATAAATAAATAAATAAATAAATAAATAAATAAATAAATAAATAAATAAATTTTTCCGCGACATCCATAGACCCTTTTAGCAATGTGAATGTACGTTATTGAATTTAATATGGAAGTGATGAAGTGAAACACGTCCTGTGGCAAATATTAAAAGTGCCGTACTATAGGCCCTACAGTTTGTTTTTATAGGCCTACATGTTTCATTACTCACTTTACAATACGGAATTTAAAGAATAATTGAGAGGTTGGGTGCAAGAAAGGCACTTCTCTCAAATGCAAGTTTTCAGAAAATTTATGTTGAAAATTCAAACCGTAATAATGTGATCTATGCACGCCTTTACATTTTGGATCACCAACTACAACTTGGTGATCATATGCATAACAGATCAGAGAATACAATAAAGCGTTTTACTCAAAAAGGGCATATCCTCTAAAATGCCCTTCTTGCACCCAGCCCCTCAATTTCAGTCAATAAAAATTGCCTTACATATGCAAAATCATTACTAACTGCTCTTGAATAGTTAAAATACTGTTAACGACTGTTGAAGTTAGGGGAGAGTTTGGTAGTATCGGACATTGGGTAATATCGGACAGTGAGTTTCTTTCATCTTCCACCAGATGGTAGTACCTAAATGACATGGTTACGTTTCTGTGATGTCGCATACAGAAACGTAACCATGTCATTCAGGTACTACCATCTATTGGGTCCACACCTGTGGAGTAACGGTCAGTGCGTCTGGCCGCGAAACCAGGTGGCCCGGGTTCGAATCCCGCTCGGGGCAAGTTACCTGGTTGAGGTTTTTTCCGGGGTTTTCCCTCAACCCAATACGAGCAAATGCTGGGTAATTTTCGGTGTGGACTCCGGGCTCATTTCAAAGGCATTATCACCTTCATTTCATTCAGACGCTAAATAACCTAGATGTTGATACAGCGTCGTAAAATAACCCAATAAAATAAAAAATAAAACCATCTGTTTGTAGATGAACGAAACGCACTGTCCGATATTACCCGATGTCCGGTACTACCCAACTCTCCCCTAAGTGTTGGTTATTTTAAACAAAATTATGTTTATGCTCGACCATGCCGAAATGTAGTAATTATACACCTAGTAGCAGTCCCTTAATGCATGTCATTAAAGTACACCTACTCATTAAAGTACAGGTGTTTTCAGCCAATGACAACTCAGCTTACAGGTGTTCAGCCAATAACGAATCAGCTTTGTACCATTATAAAACCGCAAGTATCGATTATTCTCGGATATGCAATCGAAAGAGAATTAGCGGAAAGTCACGGAGGCTGGAAATCCAATACTGTCGCAGAAGGTTATGTTCTGTTACTATAATAATTAGCGTTAATTGTAAATAATATTCAAATAAATTCAATTTGTCATCTCGTTTTTCAATGTCAGTCAAGGTTATATCAAGTTTAACGGGATTACACAAGGTCAATGACAATATTGTTTCTCGGAAAAAATCAATACTTTCGCGTCTGCACACATCTCACAATTCACGACCTAGAACAAGGTCACTTCCGATCTTGTCAGATACAAATAAAATGTATACATCTGAATAATTTCAAGTTAGAAATATGGTCGAGCATAAAAAGTCGTATGAAACTCGCCTATAATGATAATTAAGAAGCTCGTATGAAAATTATGAAACTCGCTTGCGCTCGTTTCATAAACAACCATACTCGCTTCTTAATTACTATCATTATAGGCTCGTTGCATAATGTACTATTAAGAAATGGAAACTATATTAATAAAACGTTAAAAATAAACGAGCTGTTAATTTAACATTTGGTAAGCCAAATTAAACATTACTTGGAGAGACTGGCCATTAATCTTGTAGTCTTCTGCGACAAAGTACGGTCCTTAGGTGTGATTGACACTATGTGGGCGAACTCACATACGCTGAGGCTCGGCGTAATCTTGCCCAGTAACACTTTATGACTCCCAACATTATATATTTCCCAATGTAGTAATGGACGCCAATGCCTGAATATTCGGACACGGTACCTTAGAATGAAAAACAAATAAAAAGAAGGCGTAGTTAATACTCCCTGTTGTTTAGGGGCAAGTGTTACGTATACAAGAGTGAACACACGTGTGGACAGAAGTGCAGTAAGTTGTAAATCATATTCAGGAACCAATATTTTTCCTACTCTGCAGTGAAGCTGTACAGAAAGGCGTTGCTTATGAACGGAACAGGTATCATAAAGAAGTAATGAGAACTATGGAATTGCGTACCACCCATGCTCCTCGAGTCTCAACTGACATTTGGGTATAAATACCAAGAGTGATATCCCCGTGTCTTTAAGCTTCCGAATTTGGAGCGAGCGTGTTGTCGTGCCAACAAGGCGTGTTCCAATGACCAGCAAGACAGGGTTGTCCAGCTCGACGTCAAGAAAGACGGTTGTTTTATATCAGTCTTTCTTTATATTGCGAAGCTGCAAAAAATTCTGCATTGACTATTTTTGCAAAAATACAAATTTTAGCATGCATTTAATCGGAAATGTTATTCTTAAAGCATTATCGTCTGTTACTCTGTTACTTACTTATGGCTTTTAAGGAACCGGAGGTTCATTGCCGTCCTCACATAAGCCCTCCATCGGTCCCTATCCTGAGCAAGGTAATCCAGTTCCTACCATCATATCCCACCTCCCTCAAATCAATTTTAATATTATCCTCCCATCTATGTCTGGGCCTCTCCAAAGGTCTTTTTCCCTCCAGCTTCCCAACTAACACTCTATATGCATTTCTGGATTCGCCCATACATGCTCTGCCCATCTCATATGTCTGGATTTAATGTTCCTAATTATGTCACGTGAAGAATAAAATGGATAAGTTCTGCGTTGTTCAACTTTCTCCATTCTCTTGTAACTTCATCTATCTTAGCCCCAAATATTTTCCTAAGAACCTTATTCTCAAACACCCTTAACCTCTGTTCCTCTCTCAAAGTAGGAGTCCAAGTTTTACAACCACACAGAAGAACCGGTAATATAACTGTTTTATAAATTCTAACTTTCAGATTTTTTGAGAGCAGATAAAAGCTTCTCAACCGAATAATAACAGGCATTTCCCATATTTATTCTGCGTTTAATTTCTTCCCGAGTGTCATTTATATTTGTTACTGTTGCTCCAAGATATTTGAACTTCTCCACCTCTTCAAAAGATAAGTTTCCAATTTTTATATTTCCATTTCATACAATATTCTGGTCACGAGACATAATCATATACTTTGTTTTTTCGGGATTTACTTCCAAACCTATCGCTGTACTTGCTTCAACTAAAATCCCCATGTTCTCCCTAATAGTTTGTGAATTTTTTCCTAACATAGTCAAGTCATTCGCATAAACAAGGAGCTGATGTAACCCTAATTCCTAATGGCATATTCTAGAGCAAAGTTAAAAAGTAAAAGTTGATAGTGCATCTCCTTGCTTTAGCCCGCAGTGAATTTGGAAAAGCATCCGACAGGAACTGACCTATAGGCTACGGACTGTGCTGTACATTTCACTGAGACACATTTTAATTAATCGAACTAGTTTCTTGGGAATACCAAATTCAATAATAATATTATACAAAACTTCTCTCTTAACCGAGTCATATTCTTTTTTCAAATCTATGAATAACTGATGTACTGTACTCTTATCCTCCCAATTTTCCTCCAATATGTGTCAAATACAAGAATTCTTATCAATAGTCGATCTATTACGCCTAAAACCCTAATAATTTCATCTACATATGGAGTTAATCTTCTGAAAAGAATATTGGACTCAGTCGGTAGAGCGTTGGAGCGCTCAGCCAAAGTTACTGGGTTCGATACCCGGCACTGGAACAGTTTTACTCAAAAAATTATTGAAGTCAGATTTACAGGGGGCTATACCTGGAAAAGCCAGATTCATGAAATTTCATATTTTCCCTGTTACTACGTGTTACGCTTCTCTTAATTTCTTGTATAGCAACGATAACGGGAAAACAAACGACGCAAGACTTGGGGAGGATGAGAAGGGAAACGGAAGTGACCCGAAGAAAACGTGTCACAACAAGACGTCATTCATTCATCACTAATTTTACTTGCTGTTACCAAAATTTGATCTGTGCTCTGGAGAATACAATGCTAACAGCATACTAATCCCGTAAAATAATGTGTAAATGTCTCTGAGATATGTTTTATTTTTTCGCAGTGCAATTCAGAGTATTTGAACTATCACCGGTTGCGTTTGGTACGCCCGATTGTGCCTGTTACAATAGCTAAATCGCTGCAAGACGTTGGCAGGTCTGGAATTTATGGAGACGCCATGACACATCTTGTATAATACAGGAGCCAGAAGCTGCATTGTCTGGACCCTCGTTTCATGAGATCACCAGAACAATGCCTTCAAAATCATATACATAGCACCCCCTGCTCTTCGGAGAGGGGAGGAGACTTAAATGTTAAAGCTGATGTACTTGTATATTAAAACAAGAGCGTGGAAGATGAGTCATTTTCAGTGATTCCTTAGAGATAGTCTACTTGTCCGAAATTATAAGCACTCTTTTAATCTAGATCCAGTACTTAAATTTTACTCCTCTCTTTAAATTCTGTATTATTTTATTACTTTCATTTTTTTTATTGTTGTAGTTTGCCATGCTCTATGTTCTGATAAATTTCATGATAGACTTATGTTTAAATTAGCGTATTATTTTTTATACAGTGGCGGGTATTCGACTGACCATTGTCATCTGTAAGCGACGCTCCTAAGCTGTAGTATTTTTGCCGCCGTTGGTGTTACCCTTGGTGTGCAACGGGAAGCGAACTACATAGAACCGTATGATTAATGAAGCAATGGTGGAATACCAGTAGAGAAACGGGAGTATCCCGCAAAAACCTACCACCAAGTATCGTTTTTGTCCACCAAAAATTTCAGTTTGGCCCTTCAGGATTCGAACCTGGGTTAGCAGTGTGGAAAGCCGGAGTTCAAAGTTTGGTTGATGGCAGTGGTGGTTGAGTTCTAGACGACTAGACTATTAGTTCTATATAAAGAGGGTTCGTAGCTAGATTTGATGGCTGGAGAGGAATGCCGTTTGGTGAATTATGGAGCTGGCTTATCCGGGAGAACATTCGGCACGCAACTCATTCCATCACCGGTGCACAAAAAGCCTCTTTTAGACTGATGTGTTTAGGATTGCTGCATGTCCCGCCTGATAAGGATCTCTATATCTCTATGGCTTCCTTCAAGATGGAAATAAAACTGAAAGGCCCATGTCTTAGATCTGTCTTCCCACCCGCATTGAATTTCAATAGCCTCCACATTTGAAAGCGTCGTTAAATGAAATCTACATCCTACTACTACTACTACTACTACTACTACTACTATTGCTGTTAGTGTTATCCCTTTTCTGTTATGTTCATATAATATTGTAATCTGTCCAAAGTGTTAAAATCTTTAAATAGTTCATCCCTTCTGTTGACATTCTGTTAAATTCTATTCAAATTACGTTTAATTCCCTTCAAATTATGTTAATTCTGTTAAATATTATGTTTAATTTCGCTCATGTTATGTTAAATTGCGTTCAGATTACGTTAAATTCTGTTCATTTTTTAAAATTCTCTTCAAATTACGTTTCATTCTGTTGAAATTTTGTTAAATTCTGTTAAAATTACTTCAGTCTATTCTAAGTACGGTACGTATAATTCTGTTGAATTTCGTTCAAATTATGTTTCATTCTGGTCGTATTATGTTTAATTCTATTCATATTAGGCTATATTTAATTTCGTTTGAACTTTGTTAAATTCCGTGCAGATTAGGTTAATTCCGAAAATATTGTGTTTAGTCCAGTTCAAACTATGTTAAATTTCGTAGTAATTATGTTTAATTCTGTTCGTATTAGGGCTATATTCTTTTTCGTTCAAATTGTGTTTAATTTCGTTCAAATTATGTTAAATTCTGTTTATTTCTTAAACTACCCTTCAAATTACGTTTCATTCTGTTGAAATTTGGTTAAATTCTGTTAAAATTACTAAATTCTAGTCTAAGTAGGCCTACGTTACGTATAATTACGTTGAGTTCAAATTCGGTTGTTAAATTCTGATCTATATGCTTAATTCCGTTCAAATTCTCTTGAATCCCGTTCAGATTATGTTTAATTCTCGTCATATTACGTTTAATTCTGTTCATACTATTATATTTAATTCCGTGAAAATTAGGTTAATTTCGCAAATATTGTGTTTAGTCCCGTTCAAACATTGTTGAATTTTGCTCATATTATATTTTACTCCGTTCAAATTGTGTTTAATTCCGTTCAAATTGTGTTAAATTCCGTTAAAATTCTGTTAAATTCTGTTAAAATTCTGTTAATTATGTTCAAATTACTAAATAAGCTCAAAGTACGTATAATTTCGTCGAGTTGAAGTTCTGCTGTTAAATTCCGTTCAATATGGTGAACGGGAGAAGAGTTGTGGGCAGAAGAAGATATCAGATGATACACGACATTAAGATATATGGATCATATGAGGAGACAAAGAGAAAGGCAGAAAATAGAAGAGATTGGAGAAAGTGTGTTTGCAATGAAAGACCTGCCCTTGGGCAGAACACAGAATGAAATGAAATGAAGTGTAATCCCGTTCAAATTTCGTTTATTTCCGTTCGAATTCTGTTAAGTTCCGTTCAGATTATATGTAATTCTATTCTAGCTATGCTTAATCCCATTCATCGTGTGTTAAATTCTGTTCAAATTATGTTTAATTCTGTTCATTGTGTGTTAAATTCCGTTCAAATTCTGTTAAATTTTGTTCAGAGTACGCTTAATTCCGTTGATTTCAATTCGATCGTTCAGTTGCGTTCAAGTTATTTTAAATTAGATTTAAATTGTGCTTAATTCTGTTAAAATTGTTCTCGATCTCTCTAAATTCTAGTACATTCTCTTTAATTAATTTTTCCTCTATATTTGGGTTGTGTTTTGTTCTATTGTAACTGTTATCGTTATCAGTGAAGTTAAAATCCTGATCTGTTGTGTTCAGATTGTGTTTCCTTACGGTTGGTTCATGGCTGTGCCTTGTTCTCCTCGCTGCACGCTCTCCCCCAGTGTGTGACGTGTCTCCTTACGCAGGATTATCTGGCACTGTGATAACGTGAGCCGAGAGGGGGACTTCGAGTGAACCCTGAAGTAATTTCTGTGAACACCGAGTCAACTAATTCTGAAATGAACGCTAACACTTCCTTATCAGTAGCCTCCGCTGATAAATATCCCAGACCAGATGCGCCAGATACAGAACCTCGGTTATCACGCGTGTTGCGTTAATTGGACACTAATCTTATGCAAAACACTCTATCTTATCGAACTAAGCAACGGACCGTTAAAACCTCTGGCTGCAGTGTCTATCAATCGTTTGTTTACTTATTTACTATGCTATACACATCATACTCTTTTTAATTTAATATTTAGACGGATTTCTAGCACTTGAAACTTGGACTTTTGACTGTCTATCTCTCCGTCTGCTCTTACGTCTGTCAGTCCACCTATTCGATACCTTCTTCAATGAATTTTTAGACCCTTCTGTCCCTCAGATCTTTATACCGTACTGTATATAGTTAAACCGAAGTAGTACCACAGTCTAGTATATACAGTCGCGAAGCTCAATACGTAGTAAATATGCAAACATTAGATAGCTGCTCACCACTAGGATCGCTAATATCGTCTCATTACAGGCATTGTAAAATAGTAGCGTCATAGTCTATTGTTTCTAGCACCCTCAAAACTAAAGCTTCGTGACTGTATAGAGTAGACTGTGGTAGTACGTCTTTCTTTCTTTCTTTCTTTCTTTCTTTCTTTCTTTCTTTCTTTCAATTTCAAAATACTGTACTATTTCACTGCCTTAATTTATTTAGCTGGTTCATTATTGTTACATCAATTCTTCCTTTGTTTTCTACTTTTCTTCAGTCCTTGCGTTTACTTTCCGTCCGTACTTTTTCATTTCTTCCTCTTTATTTTTCCCCTTGTTTTGTTCTTTCTGTACTTCTTTCGTTCTTCTTTCTTTCCTTTTTCACTTGAATTATTTTTTCCTTTTTCGTTATTTTCTTCGTCCTGTTTTTTTTTTTTTTTGTTTCTTGTCTCATTATTTCTCATTTTCAATCGTTATTTATACCTTTTGTTCCTTCATTATTAATTTCTTTCCATCTTTTCTTTCTTTCGCATTCCCTTTTTCTACTTCTACTCTTTCTTTCCCTCTTATTTTCTTTCTTTTCGTTTCTTTTTTTCTTTCCTTCGCTCTTTATTCTATTCTTTCGTTTTCCTCTTTGCTTTCATTCGCTCTTTTTCATCATCCCTTTCTTTCGCTCTTTTTTCTTTCCTCCGCTGTTTTTATTTTCTTTCATTCGTTCTTATTATTTCCTTTCGTTTTTTTCTTCTCTCTTCTTTCGCTTTTCCTCTTTTTTTCCTTTTGCTATCTCTTCTTTTTCCTCTTCGCTCTTTCCCTTTTTTTCTGTTCGCTCTTATTTTCTTTTTTTCTCGCTTTCTCTCGTGCCTTTTATACTTCTTTCGCTTTTCTTTTTCTTCCCTACTTTCTTTCTAACTTTATTTCTTTTTTCCTTTTATTCTATTTTTCCTTTCGCTCTGTCCTATTTTTCCATTTCGTTCTTTCATCTTTTTCCGTCCTTTCTTCTTTTCTTTTTTTTTCGCCATTCCCTCTTTTCTTTCATACGCTTCTTGATTTTCTTTCTCGCTTTTTATAATTTCTTTGTTTATCTTTTCTGCTTGTCACTTTTTTCCCCTTTTTGCTCCTTTTCTTTTGTCTTCCCTTCTTTCTTCCGCTCCATCCTCTTCCTTTCGCTCTTTTCTTTGGTATGCCATCTACTTTTCTTTCTCTCTTTCTTTTCTTGCTCTTCCTTTCTTTCGTTCTTTTTCTTTCGCCGTTTCTTCCGTTTTTCGTTTCTTTTCTCATTCTTTCGCTCTTTCTTCTTTTCATTCATTTCTACCTTTCATTTCTTCTTTCTTCCTTTCTTTCATTCTTCCTTCCCTTCTTTCTTTCGCTTTTTCTTCTGTTCTTTCCGTTAGTCTTTCTTCTTATTTTCGCTCTTTTTCGTTTACCTTCTCTCCCTCATTCTTTTGTTATTTTCTTTTGTCTCCTATTTCGTTAACTTTTCTGTGTTTATTTTCTCATTCTTCTATTTCTCCTTTAAAATTGATTTGATCCTTCTTTCGTTCTTTTCTATTTTATTTTTTCTTCCATTGTTTCTTCCGAACTTTTTATTCATACTTTCCTTCATTCCTTAGTTCATTCATTCTTCCTTTCTTTTGCTATTTTGTTAATTATTTTTATTCTCCTGTTTTTATTCCTTCATTTTTTCTTTTACGCTTCCTTTTTCTCTGTTTAATTTCTTTTCCTCTTTATTTCTTTCATTCTCGTATTTCTCTCTTCCTCTCTTTGTAGTTTTCTTTTGTTCTTTCCATTTGGTCCTTATTTCTTTTTTACTCATTTCTCAATCTCTTATTTTATTTAGCCGATTCTTATTTCTTTCCTTGTTTCTTAATTTGTTTTTATACTTGTTCCTATCAGAAGCATTGTATAACTTATCCGATACAGTTTGATATCTACTTCCTAGTAGGCAGAATACAAGTGATGGGACTCCCAGACCATGGACTGAACACGACGCCTACCTTAATCCGTGGCGCTACAGCCCCTGAAGGGCCTAGACCGACCAGCCGGCTGCTGGCCTCAAGCCCACATGTCGAAGCAGAGGTAGACGATCATCCAACCAGAATGGAGGTATCGTGTGGTTAGCACGATGATCCCCCCAGCCGTTATAGCTGGCATTCGCAACCGGATTTCGCTACCTATCGTAGCTCCCCAAGTGCATCACGATGCTGTGTGGGCACCGGTCCCATACACTGGCCGAAATTTCATGAGAAAATTTCTTCCCCCATGAGGACTCGAACCAGCGCGCATTCCGTAACGCGAGTCCTAGGCAGGGTGCCTTAGACCGCGACGCCACGGCGCGGGACGACGCCTACCTTAACATGAGAAAAACCAAACGAATCCAGGACCGCAACGTAAGCTGGGTTTTATCTGGTGCGTGCACTGCGGCCAGCTGTTATCTCTCTCTCTTTTTTTTTTATTAATTACTGTGGCTCGCATCGCCTGGCCGACCAGCTGACTTGGGAACGTCTCGTACAAGAAGAGGGAAGGGGGCAAATTGGAGTTAGGCCAGGAAAGAATGTAACACGTCTGTCGCCGAGTGCGATACAAACTGCCCCTACGCACACAAATTATTTTACCGCGTTAAAAAGCAGTCAAAGGCCGCGAACACATGCAGACAGGCCTGTCAGTAGTTATGAAATCATCTCCCCCTGTCGGCTGAGACAAGTCATTTCTCTCTTTTAGTTTTTCATCCTGAGTACCAGTCTAAAGAGAATGCTCCGTGGAGGTACAAAAAACCAACTTTCGAGATTTGCATCGGATTACAGCGTTTCTGAAAACGGAAGAGATGTCATCTGTCTGTCGTTCTGTGTAGGTACGGAGATATATTCTGAACTATTGGACATAGTTTGTTGAAATTCAGTTCTCATGAATCACTCCATTCGAGAATGTACTACTTGCTAATTTGTTTATTTGAAACGACACAAAATTTGAAATAATCTTTGAATTCTTTCTCTTCAGTAAAGTATATAAAAACGAGTGTTTCATGGAGGTGACAGACTCGTTTTCATTGCATATTCCTTGTTCAATATCGAATCTGGGAATAATATAACTGTGCAGATTCAAGAGAGCAATGGAATACATTACAATAAATAAAAAAAATATACATGCATTTTGTAATTAGGTGTGGTTAATTAGAAAATTAGGCTGACAGTCGCAATTTCGCACCGCCAGCTCACCTACGAAAACACACACGTGCTCGGTCTGAATAGCAGCGTTCCGTCCCTTAGGCACTGCAGCAGGGTTGCCAGATTTCCTAATGGTAGGAAATAACTATACCTGTTAACTTCATTATTTGATTTGTAAGAAAATCGTACATTGTATTTAAAACCTGCCTACTCTAATTGTAAGAGTAAAAAGTCAGAATCGTAGGGACAGTACTTACCGAACAAAATGGTGTTAATATTTAGGAGAAAATTATTATTATTATTATTTTTTTTTTTAAAAACGTATTCATTTGGGACTAATATGGTATTAGAATTTTTTGTTATACTCTATCCAAGGAGATAAACTACTGTCCGTTACTCAGGAGAAGACGAGCGGAAAGAATGTGACCTTCTTGACTATCGCTGTTGATTATTATAAACATCGCTCAGATAAGCATCCCAGTAGCCAGGTTATTACTCGTGCAGGAAACATGAGTAACAATGCGTATGGAAATTAAAGCTAAGTTGAACAGGAGGAGACCTATTGCACGTGTTGTCGTCCGTTACCTGTTCACATTCCTTCCTCCTCAGTCCCGTCGACCTGGTTGGCGAGTTGGTATAGCGCTGGCCTTCTATGCCCAAGGTTGCGGGTTCGATCCTCGGCCAGGTCGATGGCATTTAAGTGTGCTTAAATGCGACAGGCTCATGTCAGTAGATTTACTGGCATGTAAAAGAACTCCTGCGGGACAAAATTCCGGCACATCCGGCGACGCTGTATAACCTCTGCAGTTGCGAGCGTCGTTAAATAAAACATAACATTTAACATCCTCAGTCCGCTCTCGTCTTCTCCTGAGTCACCGACAGTAGTCTACTTATTAAAATCTGTACAGTTATATTACTTCCATCCTGTATATCTATGACATACTCATCACAGAGAGAGTGTAATCCTAAAGGTACAGATAAACGACGTAGGTCACGTCTGTTGACATTGGGTATTGTTCTTTTGTTTTGTCAACAAATGATTGCAGCCGTGTATTAAGAACAAGAAAATAAATGTCATCTATTATTACAATCAAATGAACACATTATTACAAAATCAGCCCTAGTCATTTTGTATGAAATTGAGATAAGGACACATTTGCTACTGTTTCAAATGTTTATAGACTCCAAAAACAACCCATGTCAGGTGCAATAGCCATAAGGAAACAGCTGACATATGTGTTCTATTTATTTTTATTGTTCTCCTGAAATACAGCAATTTTGACAAGAATTGTTTTTGTAATGTCTTCAAATGTAATTTTTTTTTTTTTTTATGTTTCTTAAGGGTCAAAAGAATGTTATAACAGAGCATTACAAATTAATTCTTGAAACTTACTTCTGTACAGTAGTTTTAGTTGGAGAGCAGTGTCTGCGTGAATAAATTTATGAACAATTGCCCACAATTCCAGCAACTTCTTCAACGAAACATTCTCAGAATTGTTATTAGGTTCATTCAATACGTATTTTCCTATTCACGCGACAAAACAAAACATGGTTTTAAATGCGAACATAGCTGGAAAATTGGAATACCAAGTGCGAAACTCACACATTCGATAGTACCACAAATAAAATTAGTAAATCAGTAAAATCGTATGTCTTTGAGTAGGCTAGGCAAATAAACCAATGACGTCATCGTAAAAAAAGTGCCGGAAGGTCCCATTGAAAATTGAACACGGGGTATATTTTATAGTGTCTCGTTCGGTAGTCTTCAAGCAGCGTAAATCATGGGCGCACCTCAATGGTTACCAAGACGACTAATGCTGTACTTAATGTTTACGATGGAAAGTCAGAAATTACAAATTAATAGAAGTAGCGACCTACAGTTTTTAATGTGATGCAAGAAGTCATTATTTCTAGATAAATGTATTATCGTCCGCATAAGCGAAACAAAGAAGCAGCAGTTGCAAGATGACAGCACTCCTCCACGGGTGTATCATTGACAATTTGAGCTAAATGTTGTTGATGCACGCTTTGTCTTGGGCTGGTAATGATGCACCCAAGACTCAATGTTTATGACTTTTTGGGCCACATATCGTCCTCTTTAACCTGTCTTCTCGGATAAAGTCGCCAAACCTGTTGCATTTTATTTGTTTCCTCCTTGACAGTCTCCACTGGCCGACCGATTTGGTGTTCAGAGAAGTTTTGCACCAAATTTCAGACAGCTAATCGTGACAGACAATGCTTATCATACACGGGTAGCATTTCTTTGCGCCACACCTTTTTCCAGAAAAAAATCGCACAACGAAACTCTCCTCGACAATGGTACACACGTACAGACATGCCGCCATCTTGCAACTGCTGCTTGTTTGTTTCGCTTGTGCACACATCGATCACCTAGCACCTGGATAATAGCGTTGGTGACTTCAGACGTTTTATTAAAAAACGTAGATCGCTACTTATATTTGTAACTCACTGACTCACTTCTGTATGAAGATAATATATTATCACTTTTATCACCGTCATCAGCTGCTGCAGTTTGACAATAATATATGCTTGATTTTATTCAGTCTAAATGTGTAAATATTATCCAAAAAACAATCACCTCTGATATAAAACATGAACTTGTTCCAACAGATACTTGAGTTGCATACACCAGACAAATTGTTAATGTAAAATATTCAAACCATCACAATCCGGGATCGAACATGTGTGTCCACATCTGGACCGCCTTGTTACTTGGACATCACTCCTATGTTAGGACAAAGAAACCATTATGGGGTTGAAAAACGGCCTTCACATTTTGACTGACACGTTTTCAGTGCTCCTTAGCCCCTAGTGTAGATTATTTTGGACGTGTTGGTTGTTTGTACAATTGTGACAGGGATGTGAACATAAACCATTCGATTGATATGGCTCATTGTTTTCGATTTCCCGTTAAAAGATATGAAAAGATATTATTGTGATGCTGTAAGAAATCTGTTTGTAGACATTGATGGACATTACTGTAGTTCCATTCTTCTTTACGTCAACAAAATGATTTTAGTATGTCACTTGTCTTTCTTCCTGGACATGCATCTCAATTAGGTAATAATAATATGTCGGGCGATCTGTTTGGTTGTGGTTGAAATGAAATGTGTGTAAAAATTACATAAGAAATTAAATAAAAATCAATGGGGACATTATATTGTTCTACTCACATGAATACCATACTTGCGTGTTATGAAAAATGTTGGAAAATTAATCTTCATTAGGAACGATGGAGAATAGACCTAATGACCACAGGAAATGCAAGAAAAAGAGTATAAGAATATAGAGAGAAATTAGGGTATTGATATATATATATATAGAAGAAAATGTGAAGAAACGTTAAATGAGGATGTGGAGGAAAATTAAAGACAAAATCTGGAGGAAAATTATGGAAAGAGCGTGTGAAGCAACATTAAGATGTGGAGGAACATTGGAGGAAGATGCTATGGAGTAAAATTTATTGTATTAAGGAGATAGGAAGATTAGAGGAATGTGATGTGGAAGAAAATGAAAATGATGTGATAGAGATTATTGCATTAAGAAGATGGAAGATTGGAAGAAGGTTATGTGGAGGAAAATTAGATTAAGATTATGGTTACAAATTGGATTAAAAAGAGAGGAAAATTTATGGAAGATGATGCGGAGGAAAGTTGGAGGAATACGAGACAATTGAATTAAAAAGACAGGAAAATTGGAGGAAATTGATGTGGCGGAACATTTGATTAAATATATGAAAATTTCAGTAAGATATGGAAAAAAAATTGAATTGAGTTAGGAACATTGAAAGAAGATGGTATTGGAGGAAAATTGGAAGATTATTTATGAAATTTGAATTAAGAAGATAAAATAATAAAATAATCGGAAGAAGATAATGTGGAGGAGAATTGAGTTGAGCCAGGAAAATTAAAGATAGTTGATGTCGAGGGAAATTGGAAGAAGATAGGAAAATTGGAGGAAGATGTAGAAAAAAATTTAATGAAGGAGGTAGGAACATTGGATGACGATGATGTAGACGAAAGTTTGAGGAAGGTGATGGAGGAAAATTGAGTTCAGAAGATAGTGAAATTGGAGAAAGATAATGTGCAGGAAAATTGGAGGAAGATTATGGTGGAAAAATGAAAGAAGATGCTGGAGGAAAATTGAGTTCAGAAGATAGAAAAATTGAAGTAAGATGATGTGGATAAAAATTGAATCAAGGAGACAGGAGCTTCGGACGAAGGTAATAATGGAGAAGAATTGAATTCAGAACATAGAAAAATTGGCTGAAGATGATGTGGAGGAAAACTGGAGGAAGATCGTGTTGGAAGAAAATTGTATTAAGATAGTAAAACTGAAGAAAGGTGTAGAAAAAAATTGGATTAAGGAAACAGTAATAATGGATGTAGGTGAAATGAAGGAAGATGATGGAGGAAAATTGAATTAATAACATAGATAAATTGGAAGAAGTTGATGTGAAGAAAAAATTAATTAAGGAAATAGGAAAATTGGAGGAAGATGATGGAAGAAAATTGAACCAAGAAGATAGGAAAATTTGGGGAAGGTGATGTGAAGAAAAATTTCTTTAAGAAGATGAGAAAATTGAAGGAAGATGATGTGTAGAAAAATGGATTAAGAATGGAATGAAGATTGGAAGTAGATGATCTGGAGGAAAATTTTATGAAGGAGGTAGGTAAGTTGAATAAAGTCGATGTAGGGGAAAATGGAGAATTTTGTGCAAGAAAGTTATAGGAAGATGTGAAGGATGATATTATGGAGAAATACTGTAGTGAAGAATGGAAAAATGAAATGAAGGAAGTGGAAAAGTAGGATAAGAAAGAGGTAGTTGCTAGAATACATCACATCGGCTCTTCATTACTAAACAAATGAAGGTAGTCTCCCAAGCCACAGAAATTCCTTAATGTGACTTGGATTTTCTCTTCCCATTGAGATGATCCGCACGCACTTCGTCTTGTGCGGAAACCCATCCGGGTAGGAAGCGAGCAGCAAGATGGAAAGTGTGACAGAAATAAACATTACGGAGACAAGACAGTGTGCTACTGAATGATGCGCGAACGGTAGAAAGTAAGATCCGCCGACCGGGTGAAATCGATTATGTGCCTTGCTAGCCTGTCACCTCGAGGTCTCGAGGTCGACTTTTCATGTGCAGTGGACAATTGTGCAGGCATTACTTTCGAGCTTGGTGAAGGTTCAGTTAATATATATAAAAAAAATTGCCTGTCGCTTTATCGTTGTGAGAGATGGCCTGTCACAATGAGAAAGTATAGGAATCTTACGACGTAGATCTGAATATCTTTTGCTGAACCTCCGTCAGACATTAGAGCTGTTTATTAAAGAACTTCGAGGCTTTCTGAGCAAGATACGATTTTAAGGAGAGGGATGAAAGTGTTTTCGTTGACCTAATAGTATAATCAGGCAGAATAAAGTATGTTATTTTCAGTTCAAGTGATTATTAATTTTATACACCTTGATTATAAAACTTTTAACACTATATCATTTACGAATAATATATATATATATATATATATATATATATACAGGGTGTTTCCGGGCTGATGTTATAAACTTTCAGGGATGATGGGGAAAGGCACATGCATCAATTTGAGATAAGGAATCCTGGTCCGGAAATGATTGAGTCGAAAGTTATAAGCAAAATTAGTTGTGTGGAAATGGAATTGTAATTTCGAACCACGTGCCCTCCTTCCCTTAACCTTTGGAACAGTCGTGGAAAGATGGTATGGGCCGGATGTCTCCTACGTGGGTGCTTGTACCGATACAATCTGTGAGCTTGTCTACTGTTCCCATTGGCTCATCTGTATTCGAAAATGAGGTCTGCATATTCCGCTCTCGTTTACTCCATTTCACTAGGACTGATAGACTGGACACTGAAATTTGTACACATACACTGTTGTCTACAGACGTGCATATCAGAACCGACCATGTCCGTTACACATTACGCTATCTGCATTGCTTTAGTGTAGTTTTCTGTCCCATCCCTCAGACAGCGCACTGAATGGAATACTGTAGGTAGACAACGTAAATGTCAGATGAATACAGTATGTGTAAGATGTACAGATAAATACACATAAATAAGGTGTACAGAGGAATGAAATTATTCCATTTCCACACAACTATTTTTGTTTGTAACTTTCGACTCAGTCATTCCCGGACCAGGGTTCCTTATCTCATATTGATAAATGTGCCCTTCCCATCATCCCTGGAAGTTTGTAACACTAGCCCGAAAACACCCTGTATATGACTTTCACATGTTAATTTTAACTAAGTTTAAAAATAGTTGACTAGTTTCGGCTTAGGAACCATCTTCAGAACTGCCTGGTCCTTGCGTCTTCCGGTGTCTTCTCCCCCCGTGTGGGTGTGTTTGTGTTGTGTAGTGTGCAGTCAAATAGTGTGTGTTCTGAAATTCAGTTGTGTGTTGAGGATTTGTTGTGGATGTGTTTTTGTGTATCTGTATATTTCGTATTGTTCTAATGTGTTGAGATTCTTGTTTTTCGGTTGGATATGTAGAATTACATATACTGTATTAATAAGCATGCAATATGATAAAAACCAACATAATTAGGATATAAATGTGTCTTTCTTGTGTGACTACACCCTACTGTCAAATAATTAAAAGCACACGTGTGATTACAACACTTATACCAATATGTTTGCAGGTCTTCACTGATAAAATAATTATTTTTTTTTGTTTTTATCAGTGAAGACCTGCAAACATATTTGTGTAAGTATTGTAATCACATGTGTGTTTTAATTATTTGACAGTAGGGTGTAGTCATAAAAGAAAGATATTTATATCCTAATGATGTTGGTTTTTATCATATTGTATGCTTATTAATATATTTTGTATTTTGGTTTGTAGAGACACATGTACCTGTTAATGATGATATTGATATATAGAATGTTGTATCTGATGATATTGGTATGAAACCGACGAAAACGTTCATACAATATTAATGGCCGTGTGCACCATTCTCGATCATCTAGCCCGTTTATCTGCAATCACGGAAACATGGTTAATTCTTGACAATGATCAAGTTACAGTTGCGGTGCACCGACATTTTCCCTCCATCAACTCAGTACCTTCAGCTGACGGTACGCTCGCTTGAGAAGAATCATCTGAGCGCTAGGTTACCGCGTATAAAACAGCGAACGAACGCACTCCGTCAATTATCGCTTCGTTTTTGTTTGTCGGACTGCTTTCAAATATCCTCGCAGTTTTCAAATAACAAGTTTCAATAATCATGGAAGAAAAAAATAAAAGAGCACCGAACTTCTCACAGTTCGAAGTGGGAATTCCTTTAGAACTCGTCAGCAATTATGCACCCATATTACAGAATAAAAGTACTGACTGAAGTTCTCTAAGAGAAAAGCAGGCTACCTGGTTGGATTTAACCTCACAATTCACATGAGTTATATGTGTTTACATAGTTTCACATAATTTGTACCGTGATTTATACAGTGGTTATTTCATATTATTGATAATAATTGGGAAAATTTCAGTATACGGATACCTCACTGACAATTATCTTGAAATAGGCTACTAAAAAGAGCAGATTTGTATGTGTTTGTCAAATGCTCATCATCTTGCTTACGAAAAGACACATTTCAGTGCCAGTAATTTATTTGGGAAAATTTCAGTATACGGATACCTCACTGACAATTATCTTGAAATAGGCTACTAAAAAGAGCAGATTTGTATGTGTTTGTCGAATGCTCATCATCTTGCTTACGAAAAGACACATTTCAGTGTCAATAATTTGGGAAAATTTCAGTATACGGATACCTCGCTAACAATTATTTTAAAATTAAAAAAAAAAAAACAAACAAAAAAACAATTCGTTTGTGTATGTCGAATACGCATCATCATGCATACGAAAAGGAAGTGTTTAGTGCCAATTTATTTTGTGTGCACAAGGTTTGAATTTTGGAGTAAGAGGGAAAGGAAGGCATCCGTATAATATCTCTTAATTCAAGCGTAAAAGCCTAATTGTCCAAAACGTTATGTAGGGTAGGTCCTAATAGTTTCAAACGGCAAATCTATAGCTAATAAGTGATAATCTCACATTCTACAAAATGGTCATTTAGTTTTGCTATATTATTACCGGCATAGAATAACTACTTTATTATTATGTTAACAAAATTGGACAGTTAGGCCTAAATAATATTTTGTCCTCAAGTAAAGTCCCGATCTTCCAAAGCAGAAACATATATAAAACATTAGTCTATTTTGAGAAAAAAGAACATTTTTATTATTCATCTACAAACTTACTCTTTCTACAATAACACAAATTCTGTTATTTCCGCAGTGATTTGCGTGTTCAAGATACATCATTTCATCTTCAATTCCATCGAGTCTACGCCAAATCGTGCCACCATTTTGGTTTTCTCGACTTGACCATGTTCAATTCAAGATAATCGGTCCCACACCCGTGATCAAATTTGATCATCATCAACTCACTTGTTTAACTTAGATCGAGATTGATACTCCGCAAATTGGCGTTGAAGATGGTCAAGTGCCGACTTAACCATGGTCAAATTTTAATCGAGAATGGTGCACACGGGCATAAATCATTTAATGTAAGGACTTGCACCTTACATATATTAATAGTAAAGTCATTGACTGAAAATAAATATTCATATTATATATCATAGAATTTTCTGAAAATTAATCAAAATGAATTGCAAAATCATATATTTATGTATAAACCATAAAAATGGCCAAATGGCCTGAGCTAGTTTTGGGCTCATACTCTTCAATTGCTCCATAATTTTGTGGCGCACTCTCTTGATTTTGAGCGTGTGAAGTCACACCAGAGCATTAGGCCTACGGTTGGCGGGGCTACTTTGTTTAACTAGTGGCTATAACAACAGTATTGTATGACGATGAAAGCGATGCCTAGCCACCTTGACCCGAGCCGAGCGGTGAGACAAGGAACCGATATTCTGACAAGCTCCGCAAAAGGAAAAGGCAGCCATAAATCACCGAGAGACTCAATTTACAAGGAAGACTGTGCCAACAGGGTCACGTGGTCTTAAGGTGAACGAGCTCCTGTTGATATCAATTTACTAGAAAGTGAGATTACGACAGAGGAAATCAAGCCCCGCCCTGCACGCACTCCTGTACGCATGCAGAGTGGCTGCGTGGAATTGGATGATATATTGCCTCAAAACATACATATCATTAACTGGCTATCACGGCAGAGCGAGTCTGTTCGCCTTGAAGAGGACCTTTAAAGTATCGACACTTTTACGACTACTACTACTACTACTACTACTACTACTACTACTACTACTACTACTACTACTACTACTACTACTACTACTACTACTACTACTACACCAGAACTAATACCACTACTGTTAGAATTGCTTTAATATTGCTGGAACTGTTGCTACTACATCACTATTATATTAGACGTACTAGATCTGCTTCTGCTATTACTGTTACAACTACAACTACTACTTTATTATACAACTAACACTACTCTATGGGAACTACTGCCACTATTGTCAGAACTCTACGCTATTGCCAGAACTGTTGCTAGCCACTATTATATATGTACAACTACTACTTCTTCTACTAATGCTAGAACTACAACTACTACTTTTACTACTGCTGCTACTGCTACTTCTACTACTGCTGAAACTGCAACTATTACGTATATTACTGCTATTACAACAGCTACTTCTTCTACTGCTGTAACTACAACTGCTACGCCTATTACTGCTGCCACTAGAACTGCTAGTTCTACTACTGCTGTAACTACAACTACGTATATTACTGCTGCTACCGGAACTGCTGCTACTATAACTGCTACTTCTTCTGCTGTAAGTACAACTGCTACGTCTATAACTGCTACTTCTTCTGCTGGAAGTACAACTGCTACATCTATTATTGCTGCTACTATAACTGCTACTTCTGCTGTAAGTACAACTGCTACGTCTATAACTGCTACTTCTTCTGCTGTAAGTACAACTGCTACATCTATTATTGCTGCTACTATAACTGCTACTTCTTCTGCTGTAAGTACAACTGCTACATCTATTATTGCTGCTACTATAACTGCTACTACTATAACTGCTATTTCTACTACTACTGTAACTACAACTGCTACATCTATTACTGCTGCTACTATAACTGCTACTTCTTCTGCTGTAACTACAACTGCTACATCTATTACTGCTGCTACTATAACTGCTACTTCTTCTGCTGTAAGCACAACTGCTACATCTATTACTGCTGCTACTATAACTGCTACTTCTTCTGCTGTAACTACAACTGCTACATCTATTACTGCTGCTACTATAACTGCTACTTCTTCTGCTGTAACTACAACTGCTACATCTATTACTGCTGCTACTATAACTGCTACTTCTTCTGCTGTAACTACAACTGCTACGTCTATTACTGCTGCTACTATAACTGCTACTTCTTCTGCTGTAAGTACAACTGCTACATCTATTATTGCTGCTACTATAACTGCTATTTCTACTACTACTGTAACTACAACTGCTACGTCTATTACTGCTGCTACTATAACTGCTACTTCTTCTGCTGTAAGTACAACTGCTACATCTATTACTGCTGCTACTATAACTGCTACTTCTTCTGCTGTACGCACAACTGCTACGTCTATTACTGCTGCTACTATAACTGCTACTACTATAACTGCTATTTCTACTACTACTGTAACTAGTCCACACCTGTGGAGTAACGGTTAGCACGTCTAGCCGCGAAACCAGGTGGCCCGGGTTCGATTCCCGGTCGGGGCAAGTTACCTGGTTGAGGTTTTTTCCGGGGTTTTCCCTCAACCCAACATGAGCAAATGCTGGGTAACTTTCGGTGTTGGAATCCGGACTCATTTCACCGGCATTATCACCTTCATATCATTCAGACGCTAAATAACCTAGATGTTGATAAAGCGTCGTAAAATAACCTACTAAAAAAACTACTGTAACTACAACTGCTACGTCTATTACTGCTGCTACTATAACTGCTACTTCTTCTGCTGTAAGTACAACTGCTACGTCTATTACTGCTGCTACTATAACTGCTACTTCTTCTGCTGTAAGTACAACTGCTACATCTATTATTGCTGCTACTATAACTGCTATTTCTACTACTACTGTAACTACAACTGCTACGTCTATTACTGCTGCTACTATAACTGCTACTTCTTCTGCTGTAAGTACAACTGCTACATCTATTACTGCTGCTACTATAACTGCTACTTCTACTACTACTGTAACTACAACTACTACATCTACTTGTACTACAGATACTACTACTATTCTACTACTACTACTACTACTACTTACTACTGTTACTACTATAGGTAACTGCTACTTCTGAAACTGCTACTATTACTACAACTATTACTACTTCTACTATTGTTGCAACCAAAACTACTTCCAATACTGCTGAATCTACAATCGCTACCAGTAATGCGTAGGTTTTGATATTTGCCAAACTAAAAGGTTAATAATCATAACCGTCCCCATAAGCCTGTTTAACTTTCAGAAACCCGACTTTTATCTCCTCGTGAGTTATAGGGGTATGGCAAACTCTGTGAAGTCAGTTCTCCCCTCTGTGTGCTATAATAATGGCTTGTACAGGGTACCTCGACCCCACATTTCAAAAACCACTTTCTTGCGGATGTTTTAACGTACTTTATGTGGATTAAATAACCTACGTTAAAGGGGATAGACTCAAAGCGACGAACAAAGAAGCGATCGCAGTATGTATGCTTTGTTTTAATGCAGAGTAAATCTAAAGTAATATTGTTTCATGTCTCACAATTGAACGTGTGTTACGATGCTCGCTTTATACGCATTGAAAACATGAATTACTTGTGGATTGGGTGAATCTTGACAGTGAAGGTCCGACCAGTCAAAGAATGAGGCCGAAGAGAGGGAAAATAAACTAATTGGTAGAGAATGCGCATTCGTGCAAGGGTTCTGGGGACTTGCCTTTAATGTTAGCTTAAAGACTACCTGTTTCACTTCGTTTACACCGTTCAACTTAATAATAATAATAATAATAATAATAATAATAATAATAATAATAATAATAATAATAATAATAATTCTTTATTTATACTGGCAGAGTTAAGGTCGTAGGGCCTTCTCTTACACTCTACCAGGTCACAAAGTATACAAGCAGTTAAAATTTAACAAAAAGTTACAGAACAGAAATACTAACATATTACAAAAAATAATAATAATAATAATAATAATAATAATAGCATAATAAAATGGACATTAAACAACATGAAAATAATACCATAATAGAAAAAAGAAAGTAAAATTAATTGGAATATAGCAAAAGCAACTCATTTAGTACAAATGGTTAATATGGAAAACGTAAGGGAAAATATAACAAAATAGAATGTAATAAAACAATAATAAAAAAGAAAAAAAAGAAAATTAAATTAAATTCGCAATAAAAGGCTATGATAATAAATTCATCAGCTGATAAAGAGAACAAAAAGGGGAAAGGAAGGAAAGAAATATATAGTCTATATTTTTACAAAACTATCGCAGAGAAAAGGGCTTATAACTGAAAGGAATCTGAATTGAAAAAGTGCAATTTTAATTAAGAGACTGGAGAAAATTTTGCAGGCAGAAAAATACGAAAATGGACGTAACAATATAAAATATTAAAAGATGGATAAAAAACATTCGAGCATCTGATATCACCAGTAAAATGAGATGGAATGATATGATTTGAAATGAGGGAAATATGATGTGAAATGCAGTGTTAGTGGAATGAAATTTATAAATTTCGGGGAAATTGAAGAAACCTGGGAAAAGTCCCCATTCTCCGATATTTTCCACCACAAGTATCATTCTTGTCAATGTCGGGAATCGAACTACAATTACATGAGTAGATACGTAGCCTACATGATATGTTGTGAATATAATATGAAGTTACTCATGAGACATAATATGATTGCATTCATACATGCATACATACACACATATATACATAGGCTACTAGTAGGCCTACATACATACATATATGCATGCATACATACACACATATATACATACTAGTAGGTCTACACATATACATACTAGTAGGCCTACATAATTATATACATGCATGATTACATACATACATTTATACATACTAGTAGGCCTATACATGCATGCATAATAATAATAATAATAATAATAATAATAATAATAATAATAATAATAATAATAATTGTTTATTTATACTGGCAGAGTTAAGGCCATAGGTTCTTCTCTTACACTCTACCAGGTCACAAAGTATACAAGCAGTTAAAATTTGACAAAAAGTTAAAGAACAGAATACTAACATATTACAGAAATAATAATAATAATAATAATAATAATAATAATAATAATAATAATAATAATAATAATACTAATAGCATAATAAAATCGACACTAAACACCATGAAAATAATACATTAATAGAAAAAAGAAAGTAAAATACATTGGGATATAGTAAAAGCAATTCATTTAGTACAAATGGTTAATAAGGAAAACGTGAGGTATAATATAACAAAATGGAATGTAATAAATTAATAATAAAACAAGAAAAGAAGTACGAATATTAAATAAAATTCACAATAAAAAGGCTGTGATAATAAATTCATCGGCTGAAAAAGAGAACAAAAAGGGGAAACTACAAAACTATTGCAGAGAAAAGGGCTTATAACTGAAAGGAATCTGAATTGAAAAAGTGCAAATAAGCATATATACATACATACATACATATTTACTTACTGGAAACATTTTTGGAACAAAATTTCTAAATATATTTTCCTCCTGCATCGTAATACATTCTCTCTACTTTGTATAAGAAAACAGGAGAAATAGATAAATATATGTATATGAATGCTTGGCAAGGTTTCTGCAGTTCTTTATGCAATCACAAGCGACGGAGATCGCGGCCTACCACAGAGTGCAAGTAATATGTTACCATTACTTTGTTATTTACGATTGTTATTTGTTTCTTTTCTAGCCGTGGCCTACGCACCTCGATGCTGCGCTGTTTATATTTATCAAAGAGCGAAAGATATATGACTCATGTGACCTTTAGTAGGGTAATTTGGTTTTGAAACTTGTTTATCGGAGTGAGACACATCAGTCGAGATAGCAGCTCACCCGACACACGGCGGCAAAATACGAGTATAGTAAATATTCCTCTTTGTATATGCAGCTGATCAGTGTAGAGCGAAGGGCTGTGTTTGACGACGAAATTGAAGGCACACCAAGTCACAAACAAAACTAAAAATACAGGCTGGCCTCTCGAACTTGCCTGGTTTTGATTGTCTATGAAAGGAAGTATACAAAGAATGTTCAATTTTCAATCATATGACTTATCTGTAGTAATGTCACGAGAGGTCTGAGATCTGGGAAATCTCAGACCTCGAGTGACATTTATTAGGACTATTTCGTGAATAAAATAAAAATGTAAATAATATATCCCTAAAATTCGATCACAAAATGTTAATAATTGTATATTTACGAATACTTAACCTATTCAGACATTGTGAAGTTGAAATAGATGAATATCGATTACTGCAATAAAGAAATTCGATGTTATTATTCAGTAATGCCAATTGCGAAAAGCGAAATACAGGTTTAACAATGTTAATTACATGTACTGCACTTTTCTCTTATTATTATAACATAAATACATTTTCATTATCTGCTGAAATCATGATTTAATTTAAAATATTATAATATAATTATAGTAACCTAATTAATACATTGATTAAATGAAGAGTTGTTGAAAACGCATTTATCTAATCTGAATGAAGGAATGTAATTTTTTTCAAATAGCCTACAATGGACATGGAATTAGAAGATGAAGATGTATTTTATAGGCTACAATAGATAAGGTTAGCTGTGTGAGCAGGACCAGTGGCAGCTGTGCCTTATTTCGACCGTTACTACGTGCTACAGGAAAGCATTTTTTATAGCTCGACAAATGCATTCTCGCTGTGGTGTGTAACGGAACTAAAGCTGCATCTACACAGTTCAATATTCCAATCGCGTATGCGTGTAATCTGGGAAGAATATTGAAAGAATCAAGTTTAAAACGTACGTTAAATTAAGATGCATGAAGATTTTGTGTCTATGTTGTGCGTTGTTTTGAACGTCGTCTTCACTGCGTAAATATATTAATTAATATTAAATATTAATCTTGCATTCATTGCTTTAAAGTTGAAAGACAAGTTTAACCGTGTAGTTGTATCTTAATGTATTCATGATCATCAATTCACGGGGAAACAGTTGGCGACAAAGACTAAACAAAAGAACGACCATGCGATAAATTGATAGCGATAAATCTAGCTGCAAAAATTATCGCAAAGTCTGACTGTGATTGGTTGCAATTCAAAATTTGATTACACTTCATTGGTCGAAAATGGAATGACGTCATATAAACGAAATAGTCACAATAATTTTATATATTAACACGTGTTAATACATATTAAATGTTAAAATAATACTTTGTATTAACGTTTTCGCCTTAGTAGAGCATTTTCAGATACATTTCATTGCGATATCAGCTTCCACCGTATATAGTCCATACTATAGAACGTCCATACGTCAAAACGTCCATAAGGTCAAAATTTCCATATTGTCAAAATGTCCATGCGGTGAAAATGTCCATGTACTATACGTCCATACGACAAAAAGCCCATATTATAAAACGTCCATAAGGTCAAAATGTCCATAACGTCAAACGTACATAATGTCCAAGTTGAAAGAAAAATTCTGCTTGAATAGAACAAAGTAAATTTTATTCCGTAACTCATAAAACTAAAACAATGGCATTTGAAGGAGTTGATCACGGAAGATGTAAAATAGTTTTAAATCATGAAATCATAGAACAGGTATCCTCGTTTAACTATTTAGGCTGCAATATATCATACTTAAAAGAACAAGACGTCAAAAATAAAATGAGTAAATTTCAACAGATGTGCGGAACAATACGAAGGACCTTAAAAAATAAAACACAACGTTCAACACAACTAAAATTTTATACAACGTTAGCTGTTCCACTATTAACCTATGGTTCAGAAAATTGGTCTATAAACCGAGCAACTAAAAAGAAAATTGAAACTAGCGAAATGAAATTCCTTCGAAGTGTTGCTGGTTTCACTCTTTTAGATCATCAAAAGAACAAAAATATACGAGAACAACTAAATATTTTTAATTTGACTGAGATAATACGACAAAAACATAATTGGTACCAACATATAAGAAGAATGAATGACCTAAAGTAATACTGAACTATGAACCAAGAGGACACAGAAATGTTGGTAGACCAAGAACAAGATGGATAGACGACATAAACTTTGAAGACGGAACAGGCCAATAGGCCTAATCCCTGTGGTTGATGATGATGATGATGATGATGATGATGATGAACTCGTACAAATAAGTTATTAATCATCGGGAACCGGAGCACTACTTTTAAGATGGTAACCAATACTTTTAAGATATATGATAATTTCTCCATTTTCTTTGTACAGGGACATCATTTTATTTTTACTAACATTTTTAATATTAACCTATCTATACCTTTAGAGAACCGGAAACACCGCTTGCTCCCCACTCCAAAACTGGAGTTCGATGATACTGGCGTAAAACACAAATCACTCTACTAGGTATAGGAGGGAAGAAAAGTAGTTCATCCATTTACGTAAACTAGGAAATATCGCGATTTTGAGTTTGATAGTTTTCATTAGGTTTTTCTTTAATCAAAGTACAGTACTGTATTAAGAATAAGTGTTTTTACTCACGAAGTGAGTTATCCATGCGAAGGTATTCATTATGCAGTGTATATTATACTGTCTACAGCACATTAGCGTACAATATAGAGAAAGAAGTTAAATTGAAAAAGAATCATAATATGAATATTTAAACACAATTTTGAAAATGGTGGCCGTTCATTTCGATACAGGCTTCAGTTCTTTTGTGCATATTATCGCACTATAGACTATTGCATCTAATTCCAATTGCCAGTTTCGTCCTTCGTACTAGTAACTCATGTTGAAATAATTCTGTACCTACTCTGCGTACTGTGAATTCAATCTTCACTTCTGCCCGACCCGAAAATATAAAATTACTCAGACATGCTATCTACTGTCCGTCCAAGTGGTTACGCCGCAGGATTGTAGAAAGGGAGGAAATCACGTGACAGTAAATTACTTAACGAGGCCCTTTTATTTAAGTTAAATTAAACAGCTGTATAATATTACGTAAACGTCCAATTCCTAAGAGAAATTAATGTTTTCAGAAAAGAGCTAAGACAGCCCAGCTTTTACAGAGGGGCGAGCAGAAGCAGGTGGGGGAAATCGGGATGCGACGTAGGCAAACGGACAGTACCTGTGCGAAAATATGATTCAATATTGAAAGCTCTTTCGTCACTGGAAAACGCGAACATATTTCTGGAACGTACTATACTCAGTAACTCAGTACTGCTTACTATCTGCGGTCTTGGCTCTGTGTGGAGTTGGAACTTCCTTAGTAGAAGGGGTGGGAGTGAAGTGCATTAAAAAACTCAGGTACAATAAAAATTGAAGTAAAAATAAAATGATGTCCCTGTACCTGTTGTAGTTTCTCACAATCTGGAGAATTTGTCTTTGATTCGTCAAATACGTTTTATTCACCGGCTCTTTAATTTGTGTATGACCCCCTCTTGCTTGTAATATTTGTGTCCAAATTTCATTTTCTTCGCGCTTTAGGCACTGTATAAATCGCCAAGTGGATGGACGATGTACAGCCATCACACGTTGAAGATGATTGTGCCAGCCTTCTATTGAGTTGCTTGTGCGCTGTATGTCTTCCAGACTTGGGAGATACATGTTCCGAATATCTGCACGAAAGTGAAGTGGTACAAGTCTTCGTCTCCTCTCCGTACCTCTGACGTAACTTACTTCTACAGTAAATGTGTGACTATCATCAATACGCTCATCCATTTGTTCACTCACCTCTGCAAAGACTTCTTGTACAGAGTGATTTATATAGAACTGACACATTTCTTTCATTAATTGTTTCAAAACTAATTGTGCTAGCGACAACTTATTATACCTAAAATGTAGAGGAATTTTGGGAGATTATTTACCTCTATAGCAAATGTTGTCCGGCGTTGTCAAATCCGGAGATCTCGGTGGCCACAGGTTCCTGGAAATTATTCGGTCGTCACATAACCGGATAAATGGAACCATGCTTCATCTGTGAACCATGTGATGGACAATATGGCAGGATTTTGCACAATGAACGTCTGAAACCAACGACAATAATTCAATCTTTTATCCTTATCTGGTTCCTATAGCTGATGAACAACCGTAACCCTATATGGCTTTAGGCTCTCTCACACATTGAGTAAGTGTACCCTGTCTCCTGCAACAAACGTCTTAATGATTTTTTGGGTGACTGCTCCATCAATTACAGCTACTCAAAGGGCATACCAGAGAGAATTTGGTGATCGCAATCCTCCCAAAAGAAACACAATACTGGGACTGGTAAACAAATTGGAAACAATTGGATCTCTGGTGAGTGAAAAGGGCAAGCATCGTTCATCTAGGCTTCCCACGGTTGTTGTTGATGATGTAAGAGCACGACTGGAGCAGTCACCCAAAAAATCATTAAGACGTTTGTCGCAGGAGACAGGGTACACCTACTCAATGTGTCAGAGAGCCTAAAGCCATATAGGGTTACGGTTGTTCATCAGCTATAGGAACCAGATAAGGATAAAAGATTGAATTATTGTCGTTGGTTTCAGACGTTCATTGTGCAAAATCATGCCATATTGTCCATCACATGGTTCACAGATGAAGCATGGTTCCATTTATCCGGTTATGTGACGACCGAATAATTTCCAGGAACCTGTGGCCACCGAGATCTCGGATTTGACAACGCCGGACAACATTTGCTATAGAGGTAAATAATCTCCCAAAATTCCTCTACATTTTAGGTATAATAAGTTGTCGCTAGCACAATTCGTTTTGAAACAATTAATGAAAGAAATGTGTCAGTTCTATATAAATCACTCTGTGTATCACCGAGCGGGATGAAAGGGAGCGCCATTAATGCGGTGACATCTTTACTATGAACATTTTGACTCTGGACGATTTAACATGAACATTTTCAACGTGGACATTATTTCATGGACATTTTACGTATGGACATTATAATCCTGGACTTTATGTCTGGTAACCCGATATCACCTTGTGTTACAACATGATATAAATGCAATAGTCTTAGCTAATATGTTAAAATGTAGGCTATATTTTTTATTTTATTGGGTTATTTTACGACGCTGTATCAACATCTAGGTTATTTAGCGTCTGAATGATATGAAGGTGATAATGCCGGTGAAATGAGTCCGGGGTCCAGCACCGAAAGTTACCCAGCATATGCTCGTATTGGGTTGAGGGAAAACCCCGGAAAAAAGAACCTCAACCAGGTAACTTGTCCCGACCGGGATTCGAACCCGGGCCACCTGGTTTCGCAGCCAGATGCGCTGACCGTTACTACACAGGTGTGGACTGTAGGCTATATGTGAATATTGAAATAATATGTACATTGTCGGTTATTATTGGAAGGATCGTGCTAACCATACGATACCGCCATTCTGGTTGGATGATCGTCCACCTCTGCTCCGGCATGTGGACGTGAGGCCAGCAGCCGGCTGGTCGGTCTTGACCCTTTATGGGCTGTAGCGCCATGGATTTACTTGACTTTATTAGTTATTTGCGCAACAAGTGGATAATCTTGATGATTATGGCATATGAGTGAATGTTTTTCACACGAACGATAGTGAGTGCGGCAATTTTCACGAGTGCCAGAATTACAGTTTTCGCATTGGGAGTATCTTGCCGAATACAATTCGTGATAATAGTTATCCTCAGGTAATTTAATTTCGCATTTTAAACTCATGTTTGCTGTCTATTTCTCGACCTCTGTTCTCGAAACAGTTATCATGACAATAAACAATCGTGAAGTTCAATTAAATTCCGGAAAACTATCCGCACTCGTTGTATTCTAGAAGATAGTTGAAATGAATTAGGCTATACAGTAGAACTTGGTTATAACGACATCCAAGGGACCTTCAAAATTATGTTGTTATAAACGAGTGTCGTAGTAACCAAGATTCACATTATCAATCTAGCGAGGTGGAAAATGAAAAATAACAAACTTAATTAGACTTATTATAGATTTATGTATTGACTTTTAAGCCTACCATGAACATAATAAAATACACGTAGGCCTACAATTATAAATACAGTATTCTGTATTAAAACAGTATGTTCAATACTCACCAAACTACTTTACTTAGAAGTGAAGTAATCAGTCATTTTACTCTAATGTCTCCTATTTTCCCAATACTTTCTAAATTACGTTCTATGTTCATAATTTCAGATGCAATTTCACTGCTCTCTTCCTAGCTTCATAGAAATGTTCACAATTCTAATGACTTCTAAAGCGTCACTCACTTCTTTTAGTGGCCATACCGCGTTAAAATGCGTGCACTTAGTGAAAACTTCCTGTCGAAACTGATCTAATACCGCATGAATTCGGGCAGGTTACAATGGGGTGGGGAATCCGCCTGCATTCCAGAGGTCTATGACAGAAGGGGACAGTAAAGAATTTGTCAGGGCCAGATTTCAACAAAATATTTCTTAAAACACTTTGGTTCTTAGAAAATCTTATTTCAAACTGAGGTTGAAAATGACGTTATATGCGAGGTAGATGCATATACGTTTGTTGTATTAAGCAAGTTAGAAAAGCATATGTCTTATGGGGAATTAGTTTGGATCAAAGAATATTTGACGTTATAGGCGAGGTGTCGCACAAAACGAGGTCGCTTTAACCAAGTTCTACTGTATTATGTTTCAAAGAAAAACGTTTCAGTATAATATTGGCCACCTCTGTAAGTATGGCACTAGAAATCCGTCCCCTACTAATAATTTTTTAAAAGCTCTTATACAAGATAGGATAATTTATTGTTAGAGTAATGTAATTAGATCGTATGCAGAAGGTCTTGGAAGTTTTTACGTTGGAGATATGTTTTGTGTTTTTGTTTGTAGCGGTTAATACAGTATCCTTGGACCAGAAGATGTAAAACAGAGTTGAGTCCACATTTGCCCCGCCCCCTTCTTTCTAAAAGCGCCCACACCCCCAAAGCCGTGTGAGTCACGCTCGTTCACAATTGAGATTGAAGGCTTTGGCTGCCTGCTGACAGTCGAGTTTTGTTAATATCGCTGTTGCTTTTTGTCGCCGCACCGCGACGCTCGCAACGTGACATCAACACGCAGTTAATATGATATCCTACACTAGGCCTTTACTGTCTTCTTGGAAGATAGATGATATTTTTATGTGTCTCAAGTTTTGGAACATCTGCATTGGTGTGGGAATGTTACTGCGAGCTAAATATTTATGTAGATGCACAGCTTGTTCTACACGAGGCGAAACGAGACAGAATGAATGTATACTTCTTCTTTATTAGTTCAACAAGGGTCGGAATTGCACTGATAGTGAAATATCACAGCATTTCGAAGATTAAAGCTATCTTTTCTTACGAGAAAAGCAATGGAAACTGTTCGTTCACTGATGTTGTAGCCAGTGGCAAGAGGTAGGCCTACGTGAAGAAAATAGTTGTTAAATATAGCAGAATATTCCATACAAAAGTAAAAAAGTGTGCCCCAAACTTGAGAAAAGATTTATGTAGAATTAATTAATTTATTCGTGAACTAATTCGAAGAACTGTGTGTGAATTTTATGCAAATTAAACCGCCCCGACTATACACAAAATTCCTAGATCATTCCGCAGCAAAACAATGGCTACTGTTCTCCAACCAGATCAACCGTGAAAGGAATGTGCTTACTATTGCGTCATCTATTGAAGCGAAGTATATAGATAATATTACCGTTATAACGTCAGTTTAAAAACCATGCGCTCTCCTGCATATGTTATTTCCTGTATGGAGGGATTAAACGACCAGAAGATTAACAGTGATCTAATTTTGTAACTAGGGTAGTATAAAAATGTGTATCAGTGTTATTGTTTGTGCTGTGAGAGCTAGCCAATAGAGATACGAGTACCCTCGTGTGTGACCTTATGACATCAACATTCATTCACAGCATTACCCCGCTGCGTTTCTTTCCGCAGAGACTTTCTCGTGCTGGGAGAACAGTACACAATATTTTGCGAATTAATGGATGATCACACTAAAGTGAACTAGATACTCATGTCAAGATTTAACAAGATTATTATAATAATGTGTATAGGAAGGAAAGGATCTCAATAAGTAAAACCGTGTGAAGTGTTAAGTGTTAAATAGGAAATGTTAGTATAGTGATTTTAAATAGGATAGATAGTTAAAATTTAAGAACAATATTTTGATAAAGTAATAATGATCAAGAGAATAATATAGCTATTGTAAAGTAGAACGAGTATGATGGAACGTAGAAAAGCGGAATTAGACTATATATAAGTTTATGTTAGTAAGAATAGAATGCTGGAAGGAACGTAAGTGTGGAACGAACAAATAATGGATATTTAAGATCAATAAGAAGAAACTGACTGTCTGGAGTTAAGTTAATAGCGGGAGAAGAAGAGTGATTAGTTTTAACAGGCATAAATAAATAAATAAATAAATAAATAAATAAATAAATAAATAAATAAATAAATAAATAAATAAATAAATAAATAAATAAATAAATAAATAAAAATAAATAAATATTAATTAAGTATTAAAATTAATTAATTAATTCTAAGATTTGCCATATCATAGAACTACTGAACTCACATTGAGCGTGGAATTTTAGTTCTTTTTCCACTGATAGTGACATATCACAATATTCCGAAGCTTGAAGCTGCAGTATCTTTTCAGTCGAGAAAAGTTATACACTGTATTCCAGAAGTCACGATCAATTTTCTGTTTCCCATTTTCCTTTTTCTTTATCATTTATCTGAGATTTTCTTGCTTTCCTTATTATAATTTGCTTTGTCCTTATGCTTTTTTTAGTATTTTTTCTGTTTATTTTCTTTTTTTCTTTAAATTATCTTTTTTCTTTGTATGCTCTCTGGTATCTACTCTTTTTACTGTAAACATTCTTTTTCTTTATTGCCTTCTTTTCTTTATGCTTCTACTTCCCTACCTTTCCCTATATTCTCTTCTTCTGGTTTCTCTCCTCCTACTATCATGCCTACCCTTTTTCCCACTTTCTTCGTATCACTTTCCTTCTCTTCCTCGTCTCCTATTCGTTTTCCTTTCTCCTCTTATTCTTTCCTTTCCCCAGAGAATAGGGATTATAAAGAATGGACACTGAGCGAATTTTCCTGTGTTTTGTTTCTCTGTGCGCCAGCGTTTAGTTCCACTTTCAAGCGCTAGAGGTTAGTGTAATCGAGCATACGCTAAGATAATAATTGAGTATAGAGTTGAGACACAGGATCCAAACATCGCCTACCTTATTGCATAATCCAGTAACGCTTTGCTTCAAATAAATTCAAGTTAACAGCTTTTCCTTATTTCTCAATGACAAACTTGTAGTAATAATAATTTTTTATATTTCAGATATAATAAATTATATTATAAAATTATGTATCAAATTCGTTTAATATTTGTATATAATGTAATATAGGTATATGGTTTTACTTCTCGTAAGAGTTTTGTTTTTCCATTTTCATTGCTATGAAATCATTACATATTTTAATTGTTGTTGGGATCAACGTCTCAACTGTGATTATAAAGGAACTCAGAGTCTAGACATTACAGTTAATGACGGATTTATTATTTTATGGATCCAATTTATTTTGAGTACATAATGTACCTAGATGTATTAATTATGTGTTATATTTCCGCTGTGTCGACTGCTAGCTAGTGTGATGTCAGCGCCAACTCTAGGGAGAAAGCAGAATCTCACGCTCTAGCTGGCTTGAAGATCATTGAAATCAGTCCGGCTACATCAAAGGTACCGACGCGAAGTGTCCATTCTTTATAATCCCTATTCGCTGCTTTCCTACTCTCGTTCCTCGCCATTCTTTCCCTTCCTTTTATATCCCTTTTTATTCTTTTCCATTTCCTCTTTTCCCCTCCGCATATTTTTCAACATATTTCAATGTATACATCCTCTGACGATTTTTTATTGTATTAGGCATAACAAATTCAACAGAATGGGTAATGAATAATATGAACTTGATAATGAAAGGTGAAAGGAGTTCCGAAACGTTGGATCTCTTTAAGGGAAGACTCACTGAAAATCATGAAAATTTTTCCAAATTTTTTTTTAGCTATTTCACTTATTCAGAATTTATATTTTCATTCCCCAAATGGATTCAGCTCAATTCTGGTTATAAATACTCGTATGTTTACACTTTTTAAATTAAGGCTGGAAGGGGGCGTAGAATTTAAATAGCTGTCAAAATTGTTTTTCATCGAAGAATTCTTTTTTTAAATTTCTGATTATAAATCTAGTAACTTTTTGTTGGCTCCCTGAAGTTACTAGATGAATGTAGCGGAGGAGAATATTAATTTACATAAATATTCATTTTATTTTCAAATCTATTTTTGTGTGTTCATTTTTGTTGATTCAACACCAACTTTCTTATGTCAGATATTAATCAATATGGATGAAATTTTTACTGCAAGTATTGATGAGGTAGCTGCGTGTTTCTGTGCATTTATTTTGTAAGAAATGCTGCTAGTTTATTTTATTAATATTTTTCTTAATGCTGCTAGTTTATTTTATTAATATTTTTCTTAATGCTGCTAGTTTATTTTATTAATATTTTTCTTAATGCTGCTAGTTTATTTTATTAATATTTTTCTTAATGCTGCTAGTTTATTTTATTAATATTTTTCTTAATGCTGCTAGTTTATTTTATTAATAATTTTCTCACAAAATAAATAAATAGAAACATACGGCTACCTCATAAATACTTGCAGTAAAAATGTCATCCAGATTGATTAATATTTGGCATAAGAAAGTTGATGTTGAATCAACAAAAATGAACACACAAAAATAGATTTGAAAATAAAATGATTATTTATGTAAATTAATATTCTCCACCGCTACATTCATCTAGTAACTTCAGGGAGCCAACAAAAAGTTACTAGATTTGTAATCAAAAATTTTAAAAAAGAATTCTTCGATGAAAAACAGTTTTGACAGCTCTTTAAATTCCACGCCCCCTTCCAGCCTTAATTTAAAAAGTGTAAACATACGGGTATTTGTAACCAGAATTGAGCTGAATCCATTTGGGGTATGAAAATATAAATTATGAATAAGTGAAATAGCTAAAAAAAAAAAAATTTGGAAAAATTTTCATGATTTTCAGTGGAGTCTTCCCTTAAAGGTTCGATATGCGGTTGAGAAACTGAAGTTGTGGCTTCTGAAAGCGTGCCGTACTAGTTCCCCAATATTATCGCACTAGATAAGTAGTGACTAGATGAAGAACCGCCGATGCTGGGGCATCAGGTGTAAGACTAGCTAGGCAATTGTTTTCCGCCGAAGCCTGGTGTTGCTGGGAGGAGGCGTGATTGAATTGTCAAGCCAGGGTGGTAGAGAAAGCGACCTAATGGTCGTCTGGGGTTAAGAGGGGGGAAGTGTTGTCGATTAATTAGTTCGCCATTAAAATTAGTTTCTCCCTCTTGTCTCTTCTGTCGTTTAGTGCGATAGCTCCCTACAACAGTGTCGTAAGGGACTATTCCTCCAGAATCAGGAGCGAAGAACGCTCCGCAAACTTAGTTCGTCTCGTTACGGACTTTGTTGTCATCTGTGGCTCTACTTGTATCGTCACTGCGGAGGACAGAGTTCGATTTCCGATGTGGGAATGGATATTTGACTACCGGTCATATGGACAGAGTGTCGTTCCTTGTCTGAAGAGACGGCTGTATAACCTACTCTGCTAAGCACGTGATGAAGATAAGGAGAGAAAAGAGAAAAACTGAAAACAGACATACATACTAAACAAAGACAACAACAAACACGCAAACAACATCATATATCGGCACAGATACGTAGATGACATACTTGGGTTGGATAAAAAGTAATGGCAACAGTTCGATATTTCTGACATGGCTTTATTCACAGGGGTACAACATTTACGTACCTTCCTTATAGTCGCCCCCCCTTATTTATTACATTTTGCCAAATGTTTGGAAGGCGTCGTACACCATCAGCGCGTCCGTCTTTGTTGATGTTCCGTATTGACCGCCCTAAAGCATGGATATGTTCATCTCTGGTATTGTACCGGGTCCCTCGCAGTGGTTCTTTCACTTTGGTGAAAAGATTGTAATCGCATGGATCATATCGGGTGAGTACGGAGGATGTTCCAGAATCCCCCATTGCCAGCGACGCAAGAGGTCCTTGACAGCAGCAGCGGTATGACTCTTTGCATTATCATGAAGAATGATGGGGTTCTGTACCCCCAAGTGTCGTCGTTTTCTCCTGAGGGCTGGACGAAGGTGGTGCTGCAGGAACCTGCAGTAGTAGTCCGCGTTTACCGTCTGCCTTGGAGGTACAGTGTGGTGCAGTATTACCCCATCAATGTCATACGCCACAATGAACATCACCTTCACAGCACTTCCAACAAGGCCTTCCCGAAACGCTTTAACCCATCGTGGCACTGTGCGATATGGCAACGCTGCATCGCCACATGCTTCACGCAGTCCCTGAAAACATTCTTGTGCACTACGACCTCGTGCCACTTCAATTTTGATCCAGGAACGTTGCTCTAGTTTTGTAAACATGATCTTAGGGCGCTCGCACTATCCCTATGAAAGTCAACGTTCTGCACACTGCAGTAGATTGACACAGTACTGTCGACGCTGGCTACACTAACTCATCTAACAGTCCTTGTTCATGTCCATACAGCTGGCAACTCTCGAACGCACCATCGTCACGTGACAGCAGTGTTGCCATTACTTTTTATCCAACCTGTGTACTAATACTATAGAAAGGAAACAAAGACAGATCCAAAACCTACATAAACACATAAACAAAATACACCCAAAGCTACACTACACATTAGAAATTGAAAACAACAAATCCATAAATTTTCTAGACATCACAATAACAAAAGTAGACAACAAACACACATTCACATTATACAGAAAACTCACAACAACACACACATACACAGCACATCCAACCACCCCACACAACACAAACAAGCTGAATTCCGAACAATGGTACACAGACTACTCAACATACCAATGAACCAACAGGATTAGAACGAAGAACTAAACACAATCAAATAAATAGCACAAGAAAACGGATATAACCCCAACATAATAGACAACATAATACGTAAGACAAAACAAAACCACAAAAAACAGAAGAATAAAACACAAACACAAGAACACAAAAAATACATCACACTAACATACGAAAACAAAAACACACATAAAATTGCAACCTCATTAAAGAAATTAAATTACAACATCGCATATACAGAACAAATAACACTCTACAAAAACATCTCAACACATAAACAACTCAAACAAACAAATACAACCACACAGGCGTATACAAACTCAAATGTAACACCTGCAACAACTTGTACATAGGACAGACAGGCAGATCATTTCAAACACGTTACAAAGAACACATCACAGCCATAACAAAATTACAAAACACCTCCACAAATGCAGATCACATACAAATGCCTACCACACCTACAGAGACATCAACACAGACATGGAAATACTGCACATTCAACCAAAAAGCCACACACTAGAACAATATGAAATATACAGACACACAAAAACACACATTAACGATATTCTCAACACACAACTCAATTTCAAAACACATACACTCTTTGACTCTAAACTACGAACGCACCCACACAGGAAACAAGAGGCGCCAAGACCAACAACGACCAGTCCTGACGATGACCCAAAATAGGTCGAAACATGTTAACAAGGTACGTTAAAATTTAACACAAGAAAGTTCTTATCATACATATTCCGAAGTGATACAGTGTTAAAAGTTGTGTAATCAAGATGTATGTATTAAAAAAAAAAAGGATGTGAAGAAAGAATAAGAAATCTGAAGGATAAAAATAAAAGAGAAGTGAGAGGAAAGAAAGAAAAGAATAGAAATTGAAGACGGAGGAGATTGAAAGAGAAACCGGTATTAGGAGGGAAAAAATATGGGAGAGGGAGAAAGGAAGAAGACGAAAAAATATGGTGTGAAAGGATAGGAAGAGAAAGAAACACAAAGAGGATAAGAAGAAATAATAAAAGAAGGAACAAATACAAAATATATAGGAGACGAGGAAGAGAAGGAAAGTGTTACGAAGAAAGCTTGGGAGAAGAGTAAGAGCATGATGGTGGGAGGAGAGAAGCGTCTAGGACAGCGTTTCTGAAACTTTTTTGAAGTGGGGACCACTTTTTAAAGTTAGAACAGTTCAGCGGACCACCTTACTCTTGTTCCCTTCGAAAGCAAATTTATCATTTTTGTAGCATATTTTAATTCAGTAGGCCTATACTTATATTTTGAAACAGAATTACGATTCGGTACTTTGGTCCTCTGTTATGTATTAGGGTGGTCTCTGGCTGGGTTACAGGCACGGCGCCAGATGTGCAGGGAAAAGATGACGAGAAACACCACTTTCGTAGTGCTTTAAATCCCTCTTTTGTTACTAAGAGTAGAATGGGAAGTCGGTAGACGGGTAGGGTAATAAATTTCATAAAATATCAGTACTGGGAGAAAAAGTTAAATTCGATTGCCATGTGTCATTTCCAAACTCTGAGATTTTAAGCTATAGTGCGGAACGCAGTTCGTATGAATTTTATTTCTGTCTTTTTTGAAGGACCACAAGGGCAGACCTCGAGGACCACAGGTGGTCCGTGGACCGTAGTTTGAGAAACGCTGGTCTAGGAGAAGGAAATAGAGAGAAAGGAAGGGAAGCAGGAGGATAAAGAAAAGATGGCGATGAAGAAAAAGGACGTTTGAAGTGAAGAAAGAGAAGGTATCAGAGAGGATACAAAGGAAAAGATAAATTGAAGAAAAAAGAAAATAAACAGAAGAAATACCAAAAAAAAAGCTTAAGAATAAAGAAAATACAGTAAGAAAAGCAAGAAAAACTTGGATAAATGATAAAGAGGAAAAAAAAAATGGGAAACAGAAAATTGGTAAGGAATAGAGAAATACAGCTACAAGAAGTGAAGAAGAATATTGTGAAAAGAGAGTAGGTTAAGAAAGAGAGAAGGGCGTCATGATATGTTTTTGACAAAAAGCTTACCACGGTGGCAAGACGTTGAGCTACACTGCGTGTAACATTACAAAGCCCCGAACTCCGCTATACAGGATGTTTCAAAAATAGAGGGCATAATTTCGGGTATGTATTCCCCATATGTAGACAATACAAAAAGTTCATTACAACATGTGTCCGGAAATGCTTGGTTTCTGAGTTATGGCTTTCAAAACAGTGATATTCACCGGAACGTTTTTCTTCTCGCAGACAGTTGCCTCTACAGCAGATGTTCCTTGAATACAGGCCTCACATCGATGTCTCATGGCCCTGCGAACACGATTCCAAATTCCAGGAGTATTGAGTATTTCCTCACAACCTGCCACAATTCGATTCCGAAGGCATTTCATGTCAGGCACCGGAGACGAATACACCAAAATGGCCCCGCAAGTAGAAATCGATAGGGTTCAAATCAGGTGAGATTGGAGGCCAAGCGATTGGGCCACTTTTACCAATCCTTCGATCAGGGTATCTGCTGGTACAAACGACGAGCCAGCGCAGCATTGCCGTCCGCCTTATCGTACATGAGGTGCACTTCTGCCAGCTTCTGATTTGAGTGCATGTCGCACAGTACAACGCCAAACACAACTTCAATGTACCCTTCTCCTCGGAATTAACTGTCAGAGTGTCCTCTGTTAATATCTGCTGTAAAGGCAACTATCTGCGGGTAGAAAAACGTTCCGGTGAATATCACTGTTTTGAAGGCCATAACTCGGAAACCAAGCATTTCCGGACACATGTTGTAAGGAACTTTTTGTATTGTCTACATATGGGGAATACATACCTCAAATTATGCCCTCTATTTTCGAAACACCCTGTATAGCAAATTGCACAGCTTTTATATACTGCACTGTTGTGCAGAGTGCGAGGCGACTTCATGGTGCGGGCTCGTGGATAAGGAATATATAGTTTATACGGACACGATATGAGATTAAAACTGGGCAAAAAATAATAATGTGTGATAACTTTTCTTGCTGACCTGGAACGGGTTTATCGCAGACCATGTGGATACTTCACTTCGCCCCCCCCCCCCCCATTGTTCTTATTACTTGCGAGGTTCCATACGGATTCCCTCTTGGTTGCTAGATTCTCGTAGTGATTGTGCATACAGATGAGACTGTGGCTTAGCGGGGCTTCTTGTCAGATAAGAACTGGAAACAAATTGAGAGAGACATTTATTACATACAAATGCATAGTATTGGTATATAATGATCACAAGAGTGAAGAAGGTACGACCTTTAGACTTCGAAGAAGAAGAAGAAGAAGAAGAAGACGAAGGAGAAGTAGAGAAGAAGAAAGAGGAGGAGGAAGAGGAGAAGATGATAGATGTGATGCCGAGACATAACATGGCTATGTTGATGAAAGAGAAGATGATTTTCTAGTTATAGCTACAGTATTGGCATAAAAGATTTGGAGACAGAAAGATGATGATGATGATGATGATTAGGGCTAGGATTTTGATGACTTATAAATCATGAAAAAAATATCCTAAAAACAATGCATTTATGACCTAAAAATCTTTCAAAAATGCCCTAAAAATTGATCTTACATAATTGGCTTAGTAGGAAAAGAGGTTTTGTACTACTTAATATTTAGACTAGGAATTAAATTAAATTCTAGTACCAACATTTAAGTTTATATAATTTTACGTAATTTTTTCTAAGTGGTATTTGATGTAGTTTCCATGTAGTCCACCACAAGGCCACTCTTATCAGGAACTAGCAGGTATAGAGGAGTGTATACTGAAGGGGTGGTTGGAGTGTATTACGTTAAAATGGCAATATTTGTGTAGAAAAACGATTAAAATATTATACAAAATAATGGGTATTAGCCACCGGCGTAGCTTGGTCGGTTACGGCGCTTGCCTGCCGATCCGGAGTTGCGCTCGGTCGCGGGTTCGATTCCCGCTTGGGCTGATTATCTGATTGGGTTTTTTCCGAGGTTTTCCCAACCGTAAGACAAATGTCAGGTAATCTATGGCGAATCTTCGGCCTTATCTCGCCAAATATATCGCTATCACAAGGAAATAAACATTAATTTATATTAATAATGGGGATTTATGGCCAAAATTAAATGAAAATGCCTCAAAAATGTCCGAAAAAACAAAAGATGCTCTTATGAGTTGAAACAGGCAAAAAATGCAAAAATTCCCTAACACATATATGTCTTAAAACACTCAATTTATCACATAACATATAAATACTAAAGCAGATATGTTTCTGGCTTTCTAGAAAAAAGATTCAATTTCATCAAAATCCTAGCCTTAATGATGATGATGATGATGATGATGATGATGATGATGATGATTACACCGCGGAACTTCATGCAGTTGCATGTTTTTATTGATTTGGCATATAGAAAAAGTAAAAGTGGATCTTTGTCGATCATGATTTTTACTTTTGAATGAAGCTAACTTTATTTTACATAAATGCATATTTCGAGTGTTTTCCCTTTTAAATGCAGATATATTTTTATTTTGCATATTTAAGTGCATGTGTTAACATATTCCTTGTTCCCCCCCCCCCGATTTATTATCTAATTTCAAAATAATTTATCTCTGACCATTACACTTTTACTACGTCATACTACTTTTGACCAATAAAACGGTATATACGAAAGGACGTCTTTCAACCAATCATGGCTGCTTATCGCACAATTTTCGCTTCCCTAGAATTTGTTTCTTTGTATCACTACCCTAGGATTTGTTTCTTTGTTTGCCAATTCAAACTGCAAATTCTTTACCGTACTATAAAACATGCTTTGCGATCGTCATTTGTTTTTCGCATACGTAGTCGACTGAAAATGGCAGCTTCGTTCAAACATTTTGGTGAAGGTAACATTAGTGAAATGGAATTTTAGCAAGTCAATTAATACCTAGTTTCTTGTATTAGAGTACTTTATTTCTTCCAATCTTTATATACTTTCTTCTAATCGTGTAATATTCAATTCCCACTCGAGTACTTCTTGGTGCATCTGTCACATTTCGCGTTTATCGCTAAGAAAAAAAATCTGCTCTGGTAATGATAATAACGAAGTTCCTGGTGAAGATGAGACGAAAGCTACGTTGATAATAGTTTCTGCCCCGATGTAGACGATACCTTTAGCTGCTCAGGAGTTTGTTTTGGTGGCTGCATAACCTAACCTTTTCCCTCCGCGATGTTGGAACTGTCCGCTAATTGATTTTCTATTTCGGAGGGGAGACCATTGATTGCCCCACCCCCCAGCCTTGAAGTCTACTGTTCGATTCCAAATCGTATTTCATGTTGGGATACAGAATTGGTGAAAAATAATAACCTGACATTACTGCAGTATATATCTATTTCGCTTCTGGAGCATCTCGCAGACAACCGCTGTCTCGAGACGTCGGGAATTTACAGAGAAAATTACTGAAACATTTGTACTTATTTTCTCTTGTTTGAAGGTGGGGTTAAATACCGGCACAAAATATCCTATTTTATCTGACCACGTGATCAACAGTACGGAAGGAATATTGCATGTTGGATGTGATTTAACTCTGCAGAGTGGAGGTAGTAATAGAATACAATAAAATAAATAAAAAAATTCTGCATTTTGTAATTAAGTGCTTGGGTAATTAGAAAATTAAGCTGAAAATCTGCATAGTTTGGCAACAGCGCATCGCCTGCTTACTTACGAATACACACACGAACTTAGGTCTGAATAACAGCATTCCGTCCCTTAGTCACTGCTGCAGTGTTGCCAGACTTTCTAATGACAGGAAATAACGATACTTGTTAATCTTTTTAATTTCCAAGAAAACCGTTCATTTATTAAAATCTGCAAAGGTATAAATATGCGTAATTCCATATTAGTTTCCTTAATGATGCGAGTAAAAGTTAGAATCTTATGGATATTATGTATCTATAGGTATATTTATTGTCATTAAAATCATGTACAATTTGTGTATCATTCGTTAATAGTTTCTGTTTTCCAGAAAACCACCCAAAGTACATTTTACTATTAATAAATATTACTATATATTCCATACTACATACAGACATTATTATTTATTTATTTATTTATTCTGATAGGATTAAGGCCTATTTTCTGCCTTCCTCTTTGTCTCCGCATATGATCCATATATTTTAATGTAGTCTTTCATCTGATATCTTCTTCTGCCCCGAACTCTTCCCTCGTTCACCATTCTTTCCCGTGCATCCTTCAGTAAGCAATTTCTTCTCAACCATTGACCCAACCAATTCCTTTTCCTCTTCCTGATCAGTTTCAGCATCATTCTTTCTTCATCCACTCTTCCCAACACAGCTTCGTTTCTTACTCCGTCTGTCCATTTCACACGCTTCATCCTTCTTCATATCCACATTTCAAATGCTTCTATTCGCTTCTCTTCACTTTGTCTTAATGCCTATGATTCTGCCCCCATACAATGCTACACTCTACACAAAGTACTTTACTAGTCTCTTCCTCAGTTCTTTGTCCAGAGGTCCGCAGAAGATGCTCCTTTTTCTATTAAAAGCTTCCTTGCCATTGCTATTCTCCTTTTGACTTCTTGGCAGCAGCTAATTTCTGTCATAAACTTCAAATAAAAATACAAAAAACAGTGTTACTTCTATTTGTGAATAATGTGTGTTTTGTTTTGGAACTTCTCAACCCTTTTTGCCCCATGCGCCCTTTTACCATTCATCATACTCTCATTCCCCTCTATGTTGACTAAAAATAATGCATATAAAATTGAAAATATGTTATTTTATATAGCCTATTGATACATAATTATGCATTTATCTCATTTATTTGTATTTTATAGTCGTCATTCTTTCCTAGAACCCTCAAAATTCCCCCTGGTTGGGAACTGCAGCTTTAGAGTATATGACTGTGCCGCGGGATTTTAGTTAAAAAAACGCTGATTTAGATGAATAATTGGATGAATATACGAAAGCTTGATTGCTGTAACGACTGACTCTGTATATGAATGAATGGATGGATTAATTAATGAAATACTGGATGGAAGAGAGGGAACTTTCCATGCAATACCCGTGGTGTAAACTTTTATCCCCTGTCTCTCGTATCATATCATTACTCCATCATCACATTACCTAGTGGAAATGGTAGGCCTACTTACAGATTGAAGGAGTTGTTTTTTTAATTGAATACCTACGTAATAAATTAAATAATTTAGACACGTGAAATATTAGAACGAAATTCTATAACACAATGCAAGACGTTGAAATCGAAGACAGTATCTCGTTAAGACAAGTCCTTGACATAGAAGCACAAATGCCATGAGTGGAATTTGAACCCATATTCTCCTGAGCCAAGACGTCTTAATTGACCTTATCTGCTGAGAGAGAGGTTATCCAAGCATCTGCATTACATTAAACAAATTGGCACATATCAGACTCTGGAAGTTAAATTTCATAAACACTCTTGTCTCCAAAGTCTTTACAGACATGATGGCTACTGTCTTTTAGTGCATCATTTTCAGTGGTTCAGGATGCTGAAAATTCGTGTTGTAAATTAACTTTTTCTACGATAGTGTGTGAAATTTCATTTTACCCATTGTCATCAGTGCATACAGTGAGCGTTTAAAACACTAGTGCGTAAAAAGTACTCACTTTACGCACTGGTCTTCATTTTACGCACTGTCAAAGAAAATGCAATATTCAATATATAAACTTCATTCAGTAAGAAATTAATCCATTACTTCGATCTTTCATTACGTAAATATTACACTAACATAAATAAGTAATACATTTAACATTAATATTTACAATTTAGCCCATATCATTCTGAGGTTACATATGCAGTATTCATTGCTTGCATTATAGATATACCATTATCGGGAAATATGATGTAACTAAAACAGATAAAGTAAAGTAAATATTACTAGAATATCACAAATATAGTGAATACGTGGAAACATGCAATACAACACTTGCCATATCAGTAAGTTAGTTTGGCAACTCGTCATAAGATAATTTTCTAACTTGGATTTGAAAGATTTCAAGGTTCAGCAGCCGTAGACTTCAGATGGCAGAGAGTTCCAGTGACGAGAGGTAGCAACAGTGAAAGATGAGGAATACAGGGATGATGTGTGTAGTGGAATTTCTAGCGTGTTATCGTGTTGTGATCGAGTATTAATATTATGATAGCGACAGAGGGTATGAAAACGGTCGAATAAATAAGAGGGGGATGAAGTGTGCATAATTCGGTATAAGAGAGAAAGCGAGTGCAGATTTCTCCTCTCATGTAGCCATGATAACATCTCGAAAGAAGATGAGATATGATCATAGTATCGAACATTACAAACGAAGCGGACGCACGCGTTATGAACACGCTGTAGTTTCTGAGAGGAATCAATCCTGAGATCACTGAACAAAACGTTGCAATAATCAAAATGAGGTAGAATGAGTGTCTGTACCAGCGTCTGTTTTAATTCAGATGGATAATGATACAATCTTTTTAATGAATGGTGAATAGAGAATGCCTTCTTACATGTATATTTAATATGATTATCGCAATTGAGATTAAATTCGAAATGCAGTCCGAGGTTGTTTACGGTACAGCTAAACGGGATGGCAGTTTTATTCAGTTTCACAGGTGGAATATTCAGGTCGTTAACATCAGGAATTAATCTATGTTTCGCGAACAGAATAACCTGTGATTTGCATGTATTTAGATTAAGTCCAAATTGTTGAGACCAAGAAGAGATGGAGTCAAGATCTTCATTAAGACTATTAATGCTGTAATTTAGGACGGGCTGAAATATACAATTGAACGTCGTCTGCATATATTTGATATCTACAGTGCTTAAATGAGTTTAAAATACCGTTTATTTACTGAAGAGCAAGGGGCCTAATACTGAACCCTGAGGAACTCCAATATGAAAATATATATAGGAAAAAAGCAAATGAATGAAGATGTTGATCAAAACGTAGTAGCATCTCTCACTTGAGGGGTAAGGCGTTGGAACTCGAACCCAGTTTCTGTAGATTTATAGCAATATTTTCGGAAATCTTCGACGTAATGGAGAACGTCTAATATTATCGCTGTAATTAAATATAGCTAGTAGCTTACCCTTCTAGGAAAGGCACGTAAAAATGTACTTTGCTTTCAGATCAGACCCAACGTACGTGCGTATTTTCTACAGTCGGCAAAGACGGATCAAAGAATTTCGAAAGCGGTGACGAAAATAAAAATTCTTGGCCCTGCCGAGTGTTACTTAGTTGAAGCAGAACTCAGGTCTGAATGTGGCTGCCCCATGCAGTGAATTACAGTTTCCGAAGCGTCTATTTGCGCAGGTTGGCAGGGTAACAAGGATCCTTAACCAATAAAGTCCCATTCTGAACAAGAATATGCTCTATTCCGCATTCCGAATCGTAAACAGCAACTCCCTACAGGTCATCGCCAGCGCACGTACAGCTTATCAGCACGTAGCGATGTCCTACTTTACTATCATTCCCACTTTCTTCTTATTCCCACATTGTTCCAGTTATTAAAACGAATTTTAAGACTTCCATGAACGTTTTATGGAGGCATTGAAGTTTACTATAAAGACACAGTGTTGAGGTACTTTATATGCACTGGATTTTATCATGCCAAGTAATGAAAATAAATGTTTAGTAATAAATTATAATCGATCGTGGGTTGTATTATAAAGAAAATAGACTGTATTAATATAATATAGTATAATATAATATAATATAATATTAGTACATTATGCAACGAGCCTATAATGGTAGTAATTTTCATACGAGCGTCTTAATTACCATTATAGTCAAGTTTCATACGACTTTTTATGCTCAACCATATTGCTTTTTCCGGCAATTGGTGAAATGAATTTGCGGGAATGTGCTTTGTGAAAGGCTGGAAGATGACGGTGAATTGATGTTAATTTGTGTGTTGTTTTTTTTGGCTGAGTTTAATATTGTCTAATCTCGCGCTAGTTGTCTTTCGATTGCATATCCAAGAATAATCGATACTTGCGCTTTCATATTGCTACAATGGTATTTTCTGATTGGTGGAACACCTGAACTTTAATGAATAGGTGTACTTTAATGAGGTCTCATTAAAGGGCTGCTACCAGGTGTATAATTACTACATTTCGGCATGGTCTAGCGTAAAATATAATATGATGTGATGTGATATATGATATGATATGATATGATATGATATGATATGATATGATATGATATATGAAGAGTCCACTGCAAGAATGATGGATGTCACTTTCTTTTCGAAAATTAACCAAGACTGTCAATGCATAGCTTAAGACATACAGAATGTACATAGAGAGTTACATGGCATTAACACTGATAGTCATTGTCCAGTAATGATCGGAAAATCACAGTTAAGCTATGAGCCCTAGGCATTTCAAACTTTCAATTGCTTTTCCTGCAAAATGTATTCCAAATGACATCCATAATTCTTGCAGCGGACTCTTCATATGATATGATATGATATGATATGATATGATATGATATGATATGATATATGATATGACATGACATGACATGACATGATATATGATATGATATATGATATGATATGATATATGATATGATATGATATATGATATGACATGACATGATATATATGATATATGATATGATATGATATGACATAATATGACATGATATATGATATGATATATGATATGATATGATATATGATATGACATGACATGACATGACATGATATATGATATGATATGATATGATATGATATGATATGATATGATATGATATGATATGATATGATACTTACAGATGACTTTTCAGGAACCCGGAGGTTCATTGCCGCCCTCACATAGTCCGCCACCGGTCCCTATCCTGGGCAAGATTAATCCAGTCTCTACCATCATATCCCACCTCTCTCAAATCCATTTTATATTATCTTCCCATCTACATCTCGGCCTCTCCAAAGATATTTTTCTCAGGTCTTCCAACTAACACACGATATGCTTATTGGTTCTTTTACCGCTTGTATATTCATTGAATGTAACTTCTAGCCCTATATTTTTTGTAATTATTAGGCCCTACTTAGCATGTTTGCATTATTTTACTCAACTTGTGCTTGTATGACTATATAATTTTTATTAGTGTTCTTTAAATATTAGTTTGTAATCATTAACTAGCATTACTGCAAATTGTATCAGCTTCTTTTGTTTCTGGCTAAGTGGAAGAGAAGGCCTGATGGCCTAAACTTCGCCAGAATAATAATAATAATAATAATAATAATAATTATTATTATTATTATTATTATTATTTTCCCCATATGTGCTAAATGCCCTACCCATCTCAAACGTGTGGGTTTAATGTTCCTAATTATGTTCGTGAAAACTACAATGCGTTCAGTTCTACTTTGTGTAACTTTCTCCATTCTCTTGTAACTTCATCCCTCTTAGCTACAAAAATTTTCCTAACCACCTTATTTTCGAACACCCTTAAGCTCTGTTCCTTTCTCAAAGTGAGAGTCCAAGTTTCACAACCATACAGGATAACCGGTAATATAACTGTTTTATAAATTATAACTTTCAGCTTTTTCGAGAGCAAACTGGATGACAAAAGCTTCTAAAACGAATAATAATAGGCATTTCCCATATTTATTCTGTGTTTTATTTCGTCTCTAGTGTCATTTACAGACTATTTGTTACTGTTGCTCCAAAGGATTTGAATTTTTCCGCTTTTTCAAAGGATAAATTTCCAATTGTTATATTTCCATTTCGTACTATATTCTGGTCACGAGCTATATAATATAATATACTATAATATAATATATAATATAATATAATATAATGGGGAAAGGAACTGGCCATCCTACCCCATTATCTCCTGGCCTAGTTGCCTCACGAGTGATGCCTTGTCGGTGTCACTTGAGGGATCCAGACCTTTCTTCGGACAGTTGACTAAACAACAGTATATAATATAATGTAATGTGATATAATATGATAAGATATGATAGGGGCGTGCTGTAGTTTCGTCATTAAGGCGTTGCGCTGGAAATCAGAAGGTCGCGAGTTCGATTCTTGATGGCATCATGGTATTTTTCTGTTGATATAATCCTTCCTAACGCACTAGAATCCCCGGGTTCATTCAGTATGTAACAGAAATAAGTACTACGATTATTTCCTTAGTTGTAAAGGTGTTTAGCACATAAGAATAACGTCCCTACTGTTACTAATGCCAAATATTTTGAAAGGAGGAGGCCTTCATCTCCCGCTACCCTGTGGGCTTCTATGACCTGTAATAGGGGCGGTTTACCTTTGTTATAACATAATATAAAGTGATTTGTGATATATTTTACGATATGGGATAGTATTAAGTTTGTTATGGGTACATATAATACAATGTTGTATAATGTATTGTAATATAGACTGTGCTATTGGTGGTCTTGGTTAGTGTAATGGCCTGCAATGAAGCATAATAAAATGTACTCGTAATACAGTTGCAATAAAATGCCATGCATGACAGACCGCGTAACTGAACGTGTTGTAACATAAAGCAGTGGAAAGCAATATGGGTTAGAGAGATAGTAAAGCAGCAACACTAAAAATCATGCTGGAAATTGATACTTTCTTCATATTCAGAGACATGCTGTTGTAGCAACGAATTTCAAGTTCCGTATAACATCTTCATTATTTGTTTAATACATTACTTGAATGTAGGAGTACTTACAGCGAGGTTGTTAAGATTCCTTGTTTTATATATGAGCGATATTACAAGACAGCGGAGGTAGTAAGCAAATTGCGAGGTATGTCCGTAATACGTGACGTAATTGTTTTATGTAGTCACGGCAGACTGAAGCCATGCTCGTGCTAGTCCATTATGAACGAAAGAGAGGACGGCTTTATTTTTATTTTATCTTTGTGTAATATTAAAGTGTGCGATTTCTGAAAGGCGTTGTTTTTACTTTAACGTTAGAGTTACGTATACCAGGTGAGGCCAAAGTCGCTACCCCGAAAATGTGTAGTCTGCTGCAGTGGTTCCCAACCTGTGTGTCGCGCAGCCCCATGGAGTGTGTCGCGAAATTTTGGAATTGAAATAGTAATATGCGTTACAAGAGCGGTATGTTGAAGTTTTCATGTTCGAGGAAAAGTTTGAAAAAGCGAAACGTAGTTGAGCTTTTTTAATTTCCGAGAATTGAAAGAAAACATAACGCTCGTGTATCGTACATTATTTTGTGCGAAGATCGTTTATTACATACCTCAAAAAGAGGAATTTCTAATTAGTTGCAATGAAATCTCCATCTTGTTTCTGTTCAATGACGCCAGATTTGCAAAACAAAAATATCTATCTTCAACATTGTTGCTTTAAAATGTTTTCTGTGTTTACTATACTCCAGCAGGCCGTGATACACGTCTGTCTTTTTTTTCCCCCAGTCTATGATGAGTCTGGAATCTTGTTGATTTTTTGACGGCGTCCTTAATCACGAATGCAGTAACTTTAGTGGAGTTGTAGAGTTTACTTAATGTTTGCAAATACTTAAAAACAATAATTAAGGGTGCAATTTAGGTGAAATTGTAGTGGTAAGTTTCCAATTTATAATTATTACTGTATTGAACGTCTCTAAAAATAATATGTTAAAAGCCTAAAGCAGTAAAATCAATATGTCACTTAAGCGGTAAGAAGAGGGAAATTGTTATGTGTGTTAGGTTGGGAATACTGAATGTGGAATTTTAGAGTTTCCGCGGATTGGTTTTGTACGGAAACCAAGCAAATACGCACGATCTCGCATAATAGTAATGTGCGTTACAAGAGCGGTATGTTGACGTTTACATGTTCGAGGAAAAGATTGAAAAAGCGAAACGTAGTTGAGCTTTTTTAATTTCCAAACATACCGCTCGTGTATCGTATATTATTTTGTGCGAAGATCGTCTATTACATACCTGAAAGAGGAATTTCTAATTAGTTGCAATGAAATCTCCATCTTGGTTTCTGTTCAATGACGGCAACTTTGGAAAACAAATATATCTATCTTCAACATTGTTCCTATAAAATGTTTTCTGTGTTTACTGTATTCCAGCAGGCCGTGATATGTCTGTCTTTTTTTCCCCCCAGTCTATAAATGCGAACTTAAAACAAACGGTAAGGTTATGTAATGATTTATTTTTCATTTTAATATTTTAACAATATTATTTATATAAGATATTGCAGTAATAACATCGGCATCTGGAATCTTGTTGATTTTTTCACGGCTTCCTTAATGTTACTTGCATTACAAATGCAGTAACTTTTGTGGTGTTGTAGAGTTTACTTAATTTTTGCAAGTATTTAAAAACAATAATTAACATTGCAATTTAGGTGAAATTGCAGTGGTAAGTTTCCAATTTATAATTATTACTATGTTAAACATCTCTAAAAATAATATGTTAAAAGCCTAAAGCAGTAAAATGAATGTCGCGCTTAAGCGGTAAGAAGAGGGAAATTGTTATGTGTGTTACGTTGGGAATACTGAATGTGGCATTTCACACTTACCGCGGATTGGTTTTGTGCGGAAAACGAGCAAATACGCACGATCTCGCACAAAATAAATTTTATGCCATCCAGAATGTCTCTTTACAACGCATTTTTTTTTTTTATTTAAAACGAAGTCTTTCATATGGTACATTTTATTTTGAGACAGACTTTACCAATGAAACGTGAACATCTGCAACAATGCTTAGTTTAGTTTTTCTGCCTGGCGATAATTCGAATCAAAGTGAACACATGCAACGATGCTCAGTGATTCCTTTACTCTTCCCACTTAGTTTTAATAAACAGAGTTTAGAATCTCGAGCCCGGACCGCCTACGTGACAGGCTGGAAGTCTGGCCATCAGTCACCTCAGCGATCAAGAGATTCCATCGAAGTGTTTGCTTTTTAAATGGTTTATCCACAAGATTGGCAAGGATTGGACATGCAGGTCGTGGGTATATGGTGGTTGCAACAAGAGGTCATGATGAAATCCATATTATTTTGTTTCTTCGTTGTTGTTAACTCTATAGCATCTATTAGTGTTTTATGGTTGTGCTAATACAGGGACATCATTTTATTTTTACTTCAATTTTTATTGTACCTGAGTTTTTTAATGTACTTCACTCCCACCCCTTCTACTAAGGAAGTTCCAACTCCACACAGAACCAAGACCGCAGATAGTAAGCAGTACCGTACTGAGTTACTGAGTATAGTACGTTCCAGAAATATGTTCGCGTTTTCCAGTGACGAAAGAGCTTTCAATATTGAATCATATTTTCGCACAGGTACTGTTCGTTTGCCTACGTCGCATCCCGATTTCCCCCACCTGCTTCTGCTCGCCTCTCTGTAAAAGCTGGGCTGTCTTAGCTCTTTTCTGAAAACATTAATTTCTCTTAGGAATTGGACGTTTACGTAATATTATACAGCTGTTTAATTTAACTTAAATAAAAGGGCCTCGTTAAGTAATTGACTGTCACGTGATTTCCTCCCTTTCTACAATCCTGCGGCATAACCACTTGGACGGACAGTAGATAGCATGTCTGAGTAATTTTATCTGTGCGGGTCGGGCAGACGTGAAGATTGAATTCACAGTACGTAGAGTAGGTACAGAATTATTTCAACATGAGTTACTAGTACGAAGGACGAAACTGGCAATTGGAATTAGATGCAATAGTCTATAGTGCGATAATATGCACAAAATAACTGAAGCCTGTATCGAAATGAACGGCCACCATTTTCAAAAATGTGTTTAAATATTCATATTATGATTATTTTTCAATTTAACTTATTTCTCTATATTGTACCCTAATGTGCTGTAGACAGTATAATATACACTGCATAATAAATACGTTCGCATGGATAACTCACTTCGTGAGTAAAAACACTTAATCTTAATACAGTACTGTACTTTGATTAAAGAAAAACCTAATGAAAATTATCAAACTCAAAATCGCGATATTTCCTAGTTTACGTAAATGGATGAACTACTTTTCTTCCATCCTATACCTAGTAGAGTGATTTGTGTTTTACGCCAGTATCATCGAACTCCAGTCTTGGAGGGAGGAGCAAGCGGTATTTCCGGTTCTCTAAAGGTATAGACAGGTTAATATTAAAAATGTTAGTAAAAATAAAATGATGTCCCTGTAGATGGAGTTGTCAACAATATGAAACTGAAACTTGTGTTCAGGTTACCGAACAACGACAGTCCTGATATATTGTCTTTTTTATATTTTCGAAGGTTGGCTAATTAATATTAACCCGGCATACCCACAATCACGTTCATACAAATTTCCGGATTCTAGACACCCAGACAATTTTTCTTCTCCAAGAAAAATGCACTGAGAGTCGAGCCCGGGAATCGAACCTGTGACCTCCCGATCTGTAAGCCAGCATGCTGACCAACAGATCACGGAGGCAGTCAAATCCATATTATGAATGTAAAATGTGTAAAGATGAAATGTACTATGACGGTCTGTATGTGTTTGAGTATGTTTTTTTTTTTCTTTTTTTTTTTTCCAGTTTACTCTTTATAATTATTGTCTCGTTGTAACAAGAGCTGCTGCCAGGAAGTCAAAAAGAGGATAGCAATGGCCAAGGAAGCTTTTAATAGAAAAAGGAGCATCTGCGAATCTCTGGAAAAAGAACTAGGGAAGAGACTAGTGAAGTACTTTGTGTGAAGTGTGACATTGTGTATGGCAGAAACTTGGACATAACGACGAAGAGAAAAAAAGAGCGAACAGAAGCATTTGAAATGTAGATATGGAGAAGAATGGAGCGCGTGAAGTGTACAGACAGAATAAGAAACGAAACTGTGTTGGAAAGAGGGGTGAAGAAAGAATGATGCTGAAACTGATGAAGAAGAGGAAAAGGAATTGATTAGGTCACTGGCTGAGAAGAAACTGCCTACTGAAGAATGCACTGAAAGGAATGGTGAATGGGAGAAGAATTCGGGGTAGAAGAAGATATCAGATGATAGACGACATTAAGATATGTGGATCATATGAGGAAACGAAAAGGAAGGCAGAAAATATGAAAGACTGGAGAATGCTGGGTTTGTAGTGAAAGACTTTTTCTTGGGCAGAACACTGAATGAATGAATGAATTAATTAATTAATTGATTAATGATATGATACGATATGATATATTTATTCATCTATCATATATATGTAAGAGAGACTTATTACAATTCTATATTACCCCAGATCTGCTTTACTTTATAATTTTAATCATCTATGCCAAGTCTCACAACTAAAAAAAAAAAATAAACAAAAAAAAACACACATACACTACAAGGTCAATTTAATACACTATTACTTCTAACTTTCTCTTCCCAGTTCATCTTCACTGTCATTAAAAATTTGCCCAATTTATTTAATAGCTCTCTTATATTAGTTACATTACATATTTTCTTACATGCTACATATCTATTCACATTCAAAAATTTATTATTTATCCACTTTTTCCTTGATTTGTCTGATTCTTAACATTCTAATAATATATGGAACACGTCTTCTCGCGTGCCGCAAAGGGGGCAGATGTCCTTCTATATGGTACCCCTCCTGTCTTTCAATTTCCATAGTCCTAGTCTCCACCAAGCTAAGCCCATCCTCACTTTCCTATTATTTATTCTGACATATTCTTGAATGAATGAATTGTGTGTTGCAATTTCATATTCCCGTTTCGATTCATTCTACTGATGTGCTGGTTTAATTACCCTTTCCTCCCAATAAACCCATTCAATGAAGTTAAGTAAGCCTATTTTTTTTTTCAAGAATATGCCTGAATTAAATCACCCGATATATTTGCACAGTATCACAATGCCTTCTCTAATGCGAAAGTAAAGTATGTTTATTCCCGTAATTGGACCACATCTGTGCGTAATGAGGATGTTGTGCCATTTGTATTTCAGCCCTGTATTCGTTTGATAGTTAATTTAGAGCGAGCATCCTGCAGCACGGAGTCTGTGTCTGCACTTTGTGGCACCGGAGCTTAAAAATTAATAAAGCTGCTGTAGATTACAGACGGAATTGTATAGTGTGCGATACGGCGTGGAATCCTAATTAGCATACGAATAATTGAGTTGGAGGATACACCGACATGTAGGGTCCGTGTTCAGCACTTTCTCATTTCTTGAGCAGTTCTTAAACACAGCTATGTGTCGGCATGTTTTATTATAAACTTTGTGCGCTAGTGAAAGGAAGCGGATTTTGTTGGATTACCCGCCACAAACAGTCTCTCTGCTGTAGGATCAGGTACAGTAAAAGTGAGACTACAAAGAGTGGATTAGCACATGACAGTGCCACTGGCGTAGTTTGGATAGAAGGGAGATGGACTCGAGATCTGGGTACCCTCGGGCATGGGTTCGAATCTCGCTTAAGGGTAGACTGATGTGAAATTTCAATTTTCTAAACTATTTTAGGGTAGATCTATGAAATTTTGTACAGTTTTGCTGCTGCATATAGATAGTCTTTGTACAAAATTTCATTTATTGGTGCAGAAATGTATAAATTATTAACAATTTTGTAAATTCAAGTTTTAAAAAATTTCTACTACTCCCATAAATTCAAATATGTTTGCCTGAAATTTTATCTACATACTTATCAGACCGTCAGAAACAAAACTTACTCTACAAGTTTTCTTTTTTACTTTACTAAAAAAATAATTTAAAATATTTTGTGCACTGAAGTGTAAAAAAAAATTCAACTCTAGCATAAAGAAAACTTAATATTAAAACATATGAGTGTTAGGTATAGTCCTGATTGTAAGTTTTGTTAAGAACACATTCAAAAAACCTCTACAAAAAATCATGCATGTAGTAAAAAATTTGTACAAAGAGTAGCATTTTTAGCAATGCAACATTTACAGAAAATGAAAGTGGAAAAAATTGACTTCAAAGTTTGGGATGATACCAATGAACCAAATCTCTGTCTTTTTCATGTTCTAGGCATTTTGAAATATATAGGCTTAGCTTATTATATGCAGAACTTACCCTTATATATACTACCACGCTGTGCACACCTAACCTACACTAGTAAATAAATATGACGACTGAAAAAAAAACTATGTAAACTTATGAAAATACTATACTAGAAAACTATTATTTACAAATCACTATAGGCTGTAGACATTGTTATAACCAATCAAACTGTTAGAAAAGTGTAAATATTTATTCTACAACAAACAAAAACCAAGCATGGTAAATACGTTGTTATGGCTATTGCAACAAGTGGAATTTTTCTTTGGACAAGAGTTGTGCTCTCCTTTGTAACTAAATATCTTTCAAAGGAAAGCAGCATTTGATGTGACATCTGTTGGATTCTATGAAGAACTATTTCGAGAAGTCGAGAAGCTACACTAGCTAAATCGGAAGTCTAATATAATAAACACTGTATGAAATACAGCGTAATTTCCAAAATTGTCGAAGAATTCAGAGTGGAGGGCGTGGACGGGGCATTTAAATTACCAGTCAGAGCGCGCAGCCTTTTAAAAATGTGGCCCTATGGTCGTATGGCCATGAAAATTAGCAGAGGGCATCTTTAAATCATATATATATATATTTATTTATTTATTTGGGTTATTTTACGACGCTGTATCAACATCTAGGTTTAGATCATATAAAATTGTTTAAAGATAAAAACAAAAAAAAATTTTTTTTACCAAAAATGACAAAATCTCACATCACTGTACCCTTAAGCTGATTATCTGGTTTGATTTTTGATGTAGATCTACGTCTTTTTCCGGAATGTGGGTGATGGGTATTAGTGTCGTGCATTTCAAGCTCTGTTCGGTTCAAGTTTGTAAAGCGTAACAAGAACCGAAGTCTGCTTTGAAGAAGCGGATGTATCCAGCTCGCTCGAATCTGCCCCTTCAAGCTCACTGGCCTCTCCTACCTCCCCTACCATCCCTTCATGCTTCTAGCTATGTAAGGATTTTGCAACAAATCTTGTTAAGTTTTATAAAGATGTAAGGATAGGTAATTTTTTTACAAGATTATCATTGAATATCGACAGAAGTATACGTAAGTCTACATACAGGTAAACCACATTTTGTTTTAAAAATATATGACAGCTTTTATACCAGTTACCTACAGAAAGTGGATATAATAACATTCTTGACATAATATTTAAATTTTAATCACAGTTTCTCGGTAACAATAGATGTGTGGCTATACCTATACGGATGATCAAAGTATAACATTAACACATATTAGCCTATAAAATAAATTATGTAAGTCCATAAAAATAAATTATTTCTTTTCCATAATACACATCATTATAACTTATAATAACCAACCTGTTAGTAAATAAAATATATGATTTCATTTTCGTACTAAATATTAGAATATGCACTTTAATGTTTAATTATTGTTAATACAGTTATTGCGAGATGTTTACGTATTTAAGAACATTCATTTACATGAATTTTCGCAGGCTTTTGTCATTTTAAACATGCTAATATGTTCTTTAATTTCTATTTCATAATAATTTATATTATGTTAAATTCATTTCTCGGTGTAATTAAGGGGGAAAGGACGGTATTTTTGGTAAAAAATGAGCAAATTTTCAAAAAAATGATTTGTCTTTAAAGTACTCTGTGATATATGCGAAGTACATTGTATAACATTTTGTGGTATTTGTGCCCTTATCGAATGTTGAGATGCCATTTTTTAAGTTTCTGCGCTCTGGGTTTTTAAATCACACATTCCCTTTCATTATTGTTTCTGGTAACTTCATTTTTTGCTAAATTGCCAGACAAAAATGGATATAATTTTCGTACTACACATAATTCGATGTCGTTTGCAATATCCAACTTGAGAATATTAATCCAGTCTCTACCATCATATCCCACCTCTCTAAAATCCATTTTTATATTATCCTCCCATCTGCGTCTCAGCTTCCCAAAGGTCTTTTTCCCTCCGGCCTCCCAAGTAACACTCTATATGCATTTCTGGATTCGCCCATATGTACTACAATTCATCCCACTTATACCTGTAGAAACTGTAACTAAGGATACCGAAAGAAAATAAATGTGTAATCTACAATGCTGATGACTTTCATTTACTATGGAGACCATGACATAGTTTACGTTTAAAACTTCGCAGCATAGCACAGCTACGCTCCAGAATTTTTCTTAAGTTGATTCAGCGTCGTTAAATAATCGAATAAAAATATTTTTTCTCGAGGTAGTTCTAAATCGTTGCAATGCACTTTTTAAACATGCAATGAAGGCGTATTGTATATGACGTGTTGCATTGTGCTGTAGGCGAAAGTGAGCATGTTTCAACTTGATCTTCTGTCGCCAACACAAACAAGGATGTATGACTGCAAACCTATTTTTAAGTATGTGATGGTGCTTGCGTGAAATTAAGAATAAGAGACTGAATCGTCAGTTTTTCGAGAACATTGTGGGAATGAAAATTTTAACTAGTCTAAGGATGGGCACTATGCTCTCTTGCAGGCACTGTATACACCACCCCTTCATTTTTCCCACCACAAATATTCCACCTGTCTGCTTGTACATACAGCAAGCAGGGGTTGAACTCGGTACCATAGCGTTCTAAGCAGGGGTGTGTAAAATCGTGGAATATAGGGTATATATTGTTTGTTTCGTTTTAATTTCCAAGAAACATGGGAACAAGACTATTTTGTTATTACGAATAAAGGTAAAATTCGATGTCTCAACTCTTCAGTTGAAATTTATACAGGGTGTTTCAGAAATACTTTGACAAATCATGGAGGCATGTTCGTCACACCAAAACAAGAAAAAAGTTCATATAAACGTATGTCCGTAAATCCAAAGTGTTCTAGTTATTAATGAAAGAACATAATGAAACATCTGTCAGATATTGTCAGCTTGGTACCAAGTGTTGCGACTTTAATCAATTCAGAAACTCATATCAATGAAAGTGGAAGCAAGAGGAGAACATTTTGAACATTTGGTACTGTAACAACATCTAACATTAATTTATTTGAAGAAACAGGGACTGTGAAATTCGTACTGTAACAACATCTAATATTAATTTATTTGAAGAAACAGGGACTGTGAAATTCGTACTGTAACAACATCTAACATTAATTTATTGAAGAAACAAGGACTGCGAAATTCGTACTGTAACAACATCTAACATTAATTTATTTGAAGAAACAAGGACTGTGAAATTCGTACTGTAACAACATCTAACATTAATTTATTTTAAGAAACAAGGACTGTGAAATTCGTACTGTAACAACATCTAACATTAATTTATTTGAAGAAACAGGGACTGTGAAATTCGTACTGTAACAACATCTAACATTAATTTATTTGAAGAAACAAGGACTGTGAAATTCGTACTGTAACAACATCTAACATTAATTTATTTGAAGAAACAAGGACTGTGAAATTCGTACTGTAACAACATCTAACATTAATTTATTTGAAGAAACAAGGACTGTGAAATTCGTACTGTAACAACATCTAACATTAATTTATTTGAAGAAACAGGGACTGTGAAATTCGTACTGTAACAACATCTAACATTAATTTATTTGAAGAAACAAGGACTGTGAAATTCGTACTGTAACAACATCTAACATTAATTTATTTGAAGAAACAAGGACTGTGAAATTCGTACTGTAACAACATCTAACATTAATTTATTTGAAGAAACAAGGACTGTGAAATTCGTACTGTAACAACATCTAACATTAATTTATTTGAAGAAACAAGGACTGTGAAATTCGTACTGTAACAACATCTAATATTAATTTATTTGAAGAAACAAGGACTGTGAAATTCGTACTGTAACAACATCTAACATTAATTTATTTGAAGAAACAGGGACTGTGAAATTCGTACTGTAACAACATCTAATATTAATTTATTGAAGAGACAAGGACTGTGAAATTCGTACTGTAACAACATCTAACATTAATTTATTTGAAGAAACAAGGACTGTGAAATTCGTACTGTAACAACATCTAATATTAATTTATTGAAGAAACAAGGACTGTGAAATTCGTACTGTAACAACATCTAACATTAATTTATTTGAAGAAACAAGGACTGTGAAATTCGTACTGTAACAACATCTAACATTAATTTATTTGAAGAAACAAGGACTGTGAAATTCGTACTGTAACAACTTCTAAAATTAATTTATTAGAAGAAACAGGGACATTGAAATTCGTACTGTAACAACATCTAACATTAATTCATTTGAAGAAACAAGGACTGTGAAATTCGTACTGTAACAACTTCTAAAATTAATTTATTTGAAGAAACAGGGACATTGAAATTCGTACTGTAACAACACCATAATTATCTTCTAATGTGAGCATTTTGCTTGTTTCCTATTGCAATATAGTACACTAAAAAGTAAATAAGTGTGACTTAACCAAAGGAGAGTTAGATAGATAGATTTATTCGTTCCATAATATTGTTACATTTGCTTTATAGCATAGAATAAAGAACATGTCCAATTCTTACGTTTAAATATAAATGCAATACATATAAAATGCAAATATGAAATATGTACAGAATTAATACCTTAATAACAATAATATTTTATACAATGTAATATGTTTACCATTTAATAGTATTAAAATATTTACACAGTACTTTGAAATGTCAAGAATTCATCTACAGAATAGAAAGTGTGAGATATTAAGTAATTTTTTAGTTTTACCTTAAATAATGCAGGGTTTTGGCTATGATTCTTAATGTCTTCAGGAAGACTATTGAACATTTTTATCGCCATGTAACGTACTCCCCTTTGATAGCATGATAAATTTGATGATGGCGTATGAAAATAATTGTTTCTGCGGGTATTTATACTATATATGGCTGAATTAGTTGGAGAATTTTCTTTATTACATAAGAGGAAATTTATTATAGAGTATATGTATTGATTTGTTAAGGTTAGAATCTCTAATTTTTTAAAAACTTATCTACATGATTCTCTAGCCTTTGCTCCAACTATTATTCTAATGGCTCTTTTTTGTAATAAGAATATATTTTTACTATCTGCAGAATTTCCCCAAAATATTATTCCGTAGGACATAATGCAATGAAAATAGGCAAAAAATATTGTCTTTAAGATACTACTGTTTAGAAATTGTTGTAACGACCTAGTTGCGAAGCATGCTGAGCTAAGTTTGGGGGTTATTTCTTTGATATGAATTTTCAAATGTATTGTATTATTAATATGCAAACCAAGAAATTTGGTTGTTCATGTTTCTAGTAGAGGTATATTGTTGATAGTTGTGTCCAATGAGTCTAAGTAGTTCTTAAACTAACAGAGAGTGTATCTCAAAATATAGTTGGTAAACTCAAATTTGCTGCTATTTTTCCTATTCAAAACGCAACTTACAGCCAAATGCCGCTTTCGCCTTGGAACAATGTACCATTTGAGCTGCTTTGATAGTGTGTAATAAGTTGGAGGTAGCGGCTGCAGAGTTCTCGTATGTTTGTAATACCTCTCATTTAGCATTCTGTCTGAGCCGGTTGGAGAATGTTGAAGATCCCATGATATACATAAAATATGGGAGCATGGGGTCCGGGGTCGTAGGAGCTGTTGTACCGTTCCCTATGTCAACATTAATGGGTTTCTGATGGACAAACAGTGAAACGGTGCCATCGGTCCAAGTCCTCCACCATTGTCTGAAACTGACGAATAAGTTTCTACATGCTGTGTAGTCTTCGAAACCTAGGACGTGTCATGGTAGCCAAGGTGAAATTTACGTCTCACAAAAACCAGTATTGTACATTTCATTCGCTTTGAAATAATTTTTTGAAGTCCAGTTATGGGGTATGAGAACTTTCTAAAATATAACACCTGATTCCTTGATATAATCATGTTATGACTTTGCATACGTAAGGAAAAATGATATTCCTATAAGAAATCACCTCAAATCTAATTTTTAACTTCGTTGTTTTCAGATTAGAGACTGTGGAAAAAGACTATCCCATATTACCACCTTCTCTCTCTCTCTCTCTCTCTCTCTATTGCATGTTATTTATAGTAGCGGACGGTGGGTTTGAAAGTTGAGGAGACCAAGATGTGACTGATGAGAATATAAAAATAATATAAGGCCTGTGACGTACCTCATTACCAAGCGCAGAATTTATAGGTTTTAAGAAACTAAAATTTGGTTTTCCAATTTATGTTTTAGGATTTTAAATCTTATGTTTAGGAATTTTATATGAAATTACGGGGGAAAAAAATGAAAATGAACATAGGCCTACTGTTAATATATTACAACGGCATGGTAAAGATTGCCTCTCTTTAGGACATTTTAAATCCTAACCTACGAGTTAGGTCCTTTTAGGTCATATTGAAATTAAGAATGTTACTCTTTGCTACATAAAACGAATAAGAAAAGCAATATTTTGAGAGTAACGAGATAGCAACAACATTGATTCGAACCTAAGAATCCGGGGCTTGCTCATTACTATTACATACCGTAGTCTAATTTTACAACAAATTCATTCGACGATCCTCTTTCTTATCAAACCGATCAATCAGGTCACAACATACTGAACAACTGCTACTAGAAGAAGCTAGAGACAAATCTGCATTCGTTTATAAACTCTCGATATATTTAAAATACTGTATAAAAACACAAAAGAAAAGAATAACAGGAACACCCGCAAACAAGAGAAAAATCTAACAACATAAAATAAAACTTTTACGCAGGGAGAGAAAAATATCAACACGTGACTTAAATTTCTAAAACCAAGAAGAGAGAAAGAGCTTCCCAATACAGCCGAAACAATTGTCAGCAGTGGGTAGAACGTCTCCAAATTCGGCTCCCCTCGCCCGTTCTAGTCAAGTTTAAACACTCCGCTAGCCAGCTATCTTATTGGTTGAACTGCTGTTGTCATGGTTACCGAGGAGTAGAGTGATGTAGCCGACTCCTCTCTCCCGCTCTCGCATAGACACTGCAGGCTGCTAGATGTCGACTATACAGGTTACAGCGCTATCTGTTATTTTTCGGTACGAATTATTTCTATCTACAGTATAACGAGCGGGCATCACCAACTGGATGTGTAACAGATAACTCATCGCTATGTTAAAATCGGCAGCACTTTGAAGAGAACAACCGCCATGATCGCCACCCGTCCGCTATGTAACAACTAGATGGCAGTGTAGTAAACCTGACAAAAGTTGTTAACGTCAAAGTCTATAAGGCTGACCTATCTGTTACATATATGATCTAGGGCCGTAGTGAATAGTAAAATGAATATAAAAGGGAAAATGTTCATTTGCTATAACTTGTTTGTGATCTTAATTCAGCTGGAATTATTACTGCCATATTGTGTTCTAGTAAAATATTAGGGGAGGCACGTACTCCTTTGCCATCCCCTGAAAATCCGCCGCTAGTTGTTTATAAAATAACAGTTATAAATAGGGTTAGGATTTTTATGACCTATAAATCATGAAAAAATGTCCAAAAAACAATGCATTTATGACCTAAAAATCTTAAAAAATAATGCCCTAAAATTGATCTTACATAATTGGCCTAGTAGGAAAAGAGATTTTGTACTACTTAACATTTAGTAATTAAATTAAATTCTAGTACCAACATTTAAGTTTATTTAATTTTGCATAATTTTTTCTAAGTAGTACACTTTAATTATTTTACCTGACGTAGTTTCCAAGTAGTCTACCACAAGGCCACTCTTATCCGGAACTAGCAGGCATAGATGAGTCTATATTGAAGGGATGGTTGGACTGATCCATTACATGGGGTGTACTATGTTAAAATGACAATATTTGTGTAGGAAAACGATTAAAATATTATACAAAATAATGGGTATTAATGGACAAAATATGTAGAGAAAATATCAAAGGAAATAAACATTATTTTACATTAATAATGGGGATTTATGGTCAAAATTAAATGAAAATGCCTAAAAAATGACCGAATAAAACAAAAAATACTCTGAAACACGAAAAAAAATGACCTAACAAATATGTCTTAAAACACTCAGTTTATCACATAACATATAAATACTATAGCAGCTATGTTTCTGGCTTACTAGAAAAGAAGATGCAATTTCAACAAAATCCTAGCCCAAGTTATAAGTATCTTAAATATGAAAAAAGGTATCCTGTTCTTATAGTTGGACTACAACACCAAACTCATTGCTATTTCTCTGTATTGGTATCCTGTTCTTATAGTTGGACTACAACACCAAACTCCTCGCTATTTCTCTGTATTGGTATCCTGTTCTTATAGTTGGACTACAACACCAAACTCATCGCTATTTCTTTGTATTGGTATCCTGTTCTTATAGTTGGACTACAACACCAAACTCATCGCTATTTCTCTGTATTGGTATCCTGTTCTTATAGTTGGACTACAACACCAAACTCATCGCTATTTCTCTGTATTGGTATCCTGTTCTTCTAGTTGGAGTACAACACCAAACTCATCGCTATTTCTCTGTATTGGTATCCTGTTCTTATAGTTGGACTACAACACCAAACTCATCGCTATTTCTCTGTATTGGTGTCCTGTTCTTATAGTTGGACTACAACACCAAACTCATTGCTATTTCTCTGTATTGGTATCCTGTTCTTATAGTTGGATCGCTATTTCTCTGTATTGGTATCCTGTTCTTATAGTTGGATCGCTATTTCTCTGTATTGGTATCCTGTTCTTATAGTTGGACTACAACACCAAACTCATCGCTATTTCTCTGTATTGGTGTCCTGTTCTTATAGTTGGACTACAACACCAAACTCATCGCTATTTCTCTGTATTGGTATCCTGTTCTTATAGTTGGATCGCTATTTCTCTGTATTGGTATCCTGTTCTTATAGTTGGATCGCTATTTCTCTGTATTGGTATCCTGTTCTTATAGTTGGACTACAACACCAAACTCATCGCTATTTCTCTGTATTGGTATCATGTTCTTATAGTTGGACTACAACACCAAACTCATCGCTATTTCTCTGTATTGGTATCCTGTTCTTCTAGTTGGACTACAACACCAAACTCATCGCTATTTTTCTGTATTGGTATCCTGTTCTTATAGTTGGACTACAACACCAAACTCATCGCTATTTCTCTGTATTGGTATCATGTTCTTATAGTTGGACTACAACACCAAACTCATCGCTATTTCTCTGTATTAAGTTACGATAAATTTATTGTTACGTAAGCTGATCATCTTAAGTCCACTTCAACCCAAGATAACGGCCTAAGTGAAGATGGAAGCATAGTGCGACTGTCGTGTAAGCTAATAACATGGCGACTGGACACAACAAGTGAACAGCGTGATGCGGGTGACACTAATTACGCGGATCCCATGTGTCGCAGGCTAATAGAGGAGGCCATGAGGTTTCGTATGGTAATTTGCGGTTTTTGAAATCCGTACCACCGACTGATTCCGCCCGCAGTTTCCAGGCAATTACATTTGGAACTGGCAGAGAGTGTTAAAAATAGAAGTGCCCCATCCCCTCGGGCGCCGCTTCAGAGATACAAAATATTGCAAACAAAATAGACAGCCGCGATATCTTGTTTATGTACTTACTTGTACTACGTTAAATTGCATACGCTATTAAAAGATATGACAATATGGCAATAATGGAGCAGTAGTGGAATGACTGCTGTGGGAAACAGAAGTACTCTGAGAAACCCTTACGTAAAGGAGCAGTTGATAACTATAATTAGGGTGACCAGATTCAGATCGATAAAAAAAGGGGACACAAAGCTTAAAAAAGGAGGATATTATTCGAAAAAAGAGGACAGAAAGTAATGTACTTACAGAGGTATGAAAATTATTAGAATAATCTTAATTTTAAAGGTTTTTTAATAGTTTCTTCACAAATATTAATTGAATTGATGAATATTGTTATATATTACTATACTGATGTAGGATATATTTACTATTAACAATGCCAGAAAGCATTGTTGTACGTTGGTATTTTTCTTATTTTACAATTGTTATGGGAATTCAGAAATTATTATATTATATTGGCGGAATTGGAAACATAAAAAATTATATGCACAAAACAGATGTATACGTTCATTTCACAACAATGTAAACGCAAAGAACAATTTGTTTAAAGCAATTCTTAATTAATTTTTTATGTTTCCAATTCCGCCAACATAATATAATAATGTCTGAATTCCCATAACAATTGTAAAATAAGAAAAATACCAATGTACAACAATGCTTTCCGGCATTGTTAGTAGTAAATATATCCTACATCAGTAGAGTAATATTATATACTAATATTCATCAATTCAATGAATATTTGTGAAGGAGCTATTAAAAAACCTTTCAAAATTAAGATTATTCTAATAATTTTCACACCTCTGTAGATTTAGGCTTAGGTCCAATATTAGGCCTATATTTTAAATTGCGTGAATATCTCTTTTATTACAAAATATTTGCAGTACAGATTTAGGGTTATATCATTCTTAAAATTATGTTAATATCTATTTTATTACAAAATAATTACCGGTATGATAAAACTTAATAATAATAATAATAATAATAATAATAATAATAATAATAATAATAATGATTTTACAGTTAGTTACATATAAAAGTCAAGGGAACTGTAATATTAAAGAGAACAGAATAAATATATATATATATATATTTAGATTTAGGCTTAGGCCTATATCTGCAGTGCTTGAGAAAAGTGGCATAAGTCAGTTTCCACAAACATTTTTTATTAGTTTATTGACAACTTACGGAACATCTGCTCGCTTGGGAAAAGAGCCATAAGTATTTCTTCCATTACAGTAATTCATACAGAAGAAAATCAAATCGACATAAACCAGTGTGAAGACAGTTTTTTTTTCTTCTGTAAAATTAACATTTTTGACTTGTGCCACTTTTACCGAGTACTACAGATATTATTCTTAAAGCGATGTCAATATTTATTTTATTACAGCGTACTAATGATAAAACTTAATAATATAAAATTATTTTACAGTTAGCTACATATCAAGGCAATGACCATAACAAGTAGAAGCAAAGAGAATTACGATCGTTGGCAAAGAATATATTCCGTCGATGCTGCTGCCACCTACAGACAAATTACTTGAAAAAGGCGTCAAATCAGATAATTTCAAAATATCAAGCATATAAGTTACGAAAAGGAGGACATTTCTTGATTTTTTAAAAATCCGCCCGGACCCCGGACAAAGGCCTAAAAAGGAAGACATGTCCGGACAAAAGAGGACGTCTGGTCATTCTAGCTATAATGCGTTGTGATAATAATGAAATTAGTAAAATTTTGTCACTTGTACAGTAGAGAAGACAAGATCTGTTCTGTGAGCTTATGAGGTGTCGTGGTTATAACACCAATAGGTATGGATGGAAAAGATAGGTTTTAGTCTGAGATGAACTTCCGTATCGGTAGATTCGTATAATATTAACCATCCTGAAACAAACTCTCTTTCTGATAGCTCATTCTTTCCACTATCGCATAGCTCACATGCCAGGTCTCGCCTCCTGACGGTTTTTTTTTTACACAATTTAAAGAATTAGAATGGCTACTCATTCTATTTACATATTCAAATTATACTTAAACTACTGGCATTTTTCAGAAGACTGAATTTTTAAGCTGATCTTCTCTGGATCTCAATTTTGCAAATACCTGACAGGTTATGTTGAAGTTGGTTAAAATAACAAGCATGGCTCGGACAATTTCTAACGCATTCTAGATTTTTGAGATGTTCACATCATGTTCATTGAAGGAAAACTCTCCATTGAAGCATTACCTCCAGGAAGTCACAGATACAGTTCAAGAAACTTCTAGAGTTTTGCACAAGGAGTCATTTTCTCAGAGAAAAATTGAAACATTTCACTCCATTTTGAGCAGAGTTATATTTTATTCCACATTAATATTATCTTTGAAATCACATATTTCTTCAAGCAGGAAATTCCATCATATGAATTATTTCATCCAGGTCAAAGAAAAATAATTGACACTCCCTTAATATTTTGCTGTTTCTAGAGAAGATCTTATCAATATAACATTTCATAGATATCTTGTGAATGAATAACACAGGATCTGAGAATTCTGTCGTGGAATAAGAACCACTTCTTCGAAATATGCCAAACGTTTCTTAATTGCTGATGGAATAATGTTTTGTTCTTTGCAGGAGTTCAGTTTTTCCATTAACCTTGACTTTCCATTAACCTTGATGTCACTCTGGAAGACTCGACTAGAGTTACGTTCTCACCCTTACACGAGGGAGAGTCAAAAAGTAACCTTAATAATTGTTTTATTAATTGAATATGTATAATAAGACTACAAACACTTGATCACTTTTAACATAGTATAACAGGAACAATTGCATTGAACGTAGTGGGGACTATATTGTAAAGTGATGAAGTGGTTATAGTCTTGTTGTACATATTCAATTAATGAAACAGTATTATTAAGGTTACTTTTTTACTCTCCCTCTTATTTATTATGACATCATGAAAAAGCGACAAAGTTGCATTACCAAAATTCGTCCACAGCAATGCGCAAGAAACATTAAACCATATTAATAATTGACAATGAAAGTGTGGGGATTTCTGGGTGCAAATTTTAAATCCGGAGACGAATTTTGTCCGGGGACAAAAATAAAAATTCGGGGACTGTCCCTGGGAAACGGGGACGTGTATCCTTAGTATAAAAGATCTTCTTTCCTGTATCTTACACATGACTTCCAACTTTGTATAGGCAATGTGATGAACGGGGGCGGATGTTGATGACCTAAAAATGTACTTAAAATTATCAATAAAATGCCTTTAATCAATGGGGAAAATGACATGAAATTAAAAGAAAACGACATTTAAATATTATTAACCGTACTCGCACCACAACTTCTTAAAAATCAGTCACCTTGTTTCAATGACTTCCCTGCAAATGTTGAAGAGAGGAGGCAACTTCCTGGAATTTGACTAAGTTAAAGGAAAAGAGCATGCAACAAAATGAAATTTTAACGGAAAACAATAGATATAATGAAGGTTTACAATGTGTTTCAATCAGGGGTGGTGCATGTCAGTGCCTTCATTCCCCGTCTCCTCCTTCCTCTCTTCACTTTCAACACCTTCACCTTCAACATGGGGAGTGTAAATGACAAAACAAATTGTGGGCCCAGCGTGCATTCTTGCAATCTTTGTGTTGAAAATACTGTCTACTGTAGTACATCCCTTCCGAACCATATTGGGGACACAACGTCCTATTGTCCAGGAAACGGTGAAAGTTTCCCCCCTTCCTAACATGAATTCTAAAGACACTCCCGCACCAACAAAAGAACAGTAGCGGTCAAAGCCCTCACTTAAACTAAGCTGTTGTCAAGCGTTTTATATTACTTGTGTTGTGTGAGGTAAGCCTTCAGTGAAATGAGGAATGGACTTTAGAGTTTATTCCAAACTATAAAACTCAAACTTCACTGTTATTCACTTATTCAGGAAGTAATTACTAGTAAGGCCTACTACTGATCTGGTTGCTTAGAAAAAGATTTAACAAGCCTATATGTAAAGAAGGAAGTAAAATGCATTCAAAATGACATAAAAATTCTGCAAAATATTTAAAAATGACAAAAAATGCTGAAAATATGTAAAAATGATCTATTAGTTCAGAAACGTCAAAAATGCAATATAAAAAAATAATTTTTTACGTTGATATGAAGTCCACACCTGTATAATAACGGTCAGCGCGTCTGGCTGCGAAACCAGGTGGCCCGGGTTCGAATCCCGGTCGGGGCAAGTTACCTGGTTGAGGTTTTTCCGGGGGTTTCCCTCAACCCAATACGAGCAAATGCTGGGTAACTTTCGGTGCTGGACCCAGGACTCATTTCACCGGCATTATCACCTTCATATCATTCAGACGCTAAATAACCTAGATATTGATACAGCGTCGTAAAATAACCCAATAAAATAAAAAATAAATAAAACGTTGATATGAACATAGAAAGGATTTCTACTGTACATTAATAGCCATCGTCCTAATGTGAAAAATAAGATGACTTTTCATCAACATCTGCCCCTAGTGATGAAGAAAATGTTTGAAGGATCTGGCAGAGTTCTCAGATGCATTTAGTTGTATCAAGTGAAGTGCGTGGAGTGTAGTAAGTAAAGCATTTATACATGGACGAGGAATTGCGATGTGTAATTTACATGAAGCTTGTATTTTCTTCCTGGCTGTAGTCAGAGCTTTAATAACCCGTATTGTACGAAGGCTGGGTGACTCAGAAAGCCGGCAACGCCGCCCGAGCGAGGTGTAGAATGTGAGTGTAGCTTGTGTGTGTCTTGGCGTCGCTCCATTCAGTGGACCGACCGTGTTGGCTGGCTGGCAACGCCCCAATATGCCTTATGGTAAAATAAGAAGAGGGGGAAGGATGAGAAATAGGGTGTTCCACAAGGGTTGGACTGCTATCTCTTCTCGATTTGTTAAGGATGATATATGGTCAGCCATTCATCTATAACTTCTGACCAGCCAAAAGGAAAAGCTGGGTAAGACCGATTGAGGAGTGGATAAAAAATGGATGAGATTGATTGATTGATATCTCAGAGTCTTTTACAGAGAGAGAGTTCAACTTTGTACAATGAAAGATGTAGATTTTGGTAGAAAATGAATTAAACCTGCAATGGTGGCGAAAGCAGAATAATAATAATAATAATAATAATAATAATAATAATAATAATAATACTTACTTACAAATGGCTTTTAAGGAACCCTAAGGTTCATTGCCGCCCTCACATAAGCCCGCCATCGGTTCCTATCCTGTGCAAGATTAATCCAGTCTCTATCATCACACCCCACCTCCCTCAAATCCATTTTAATATTATCCTCCCATCTACGTCTCGGCCTCCCTAAAGGTCTTTTTCCCTCCGGTCTCCCAACTAACACTCTATATGCATTTCTGGATTCGCCCATACGTGCTACATGCCCTGCCCATCTCAAACGTCTGGATTTTAAGTTCCTAATTATGTTAGGTGAAGAATACAATGCGTGCAGTTCTGTGTTGTGTAACTTTCTCCATTCTCCTGTAGCTTCATCCCGCTTAGCCCCAAATATTTTCCTAAGCACCTTATTCTCAAACACCCTTAACCTATGTTCCTCTCTCAGAGTGAGAGTCCAAGTTTCACAACCATACAGAACAACCGGTAATATAACTGTTTTATAAATTCTAACTTTTAGATTTTTGGACAGCAGACTGGATGATAAGAGCTAATAATAAAAAATAATAATAATAACTATTCAAAATTATTCTTCCCAACTTAAAAATACATTTTACCTCTGTCATCACAGGCTTTCAGTTTCCTGTGGATTGAGATGTGTTTCAACCAGAATAAGTTAACAGCATACTCCTGCTAGTATTATTACCTGTATAAAATACTACTGCTATCACTAATAGCTTTAGAAACTGTTACCGCACTAAAAAATTTCGTTGTGATTATCATTATATGGTTTCAGTTCCCTTGTAGATAAAATATAAATCCAACATATTGTAACAGCCTAATAATAATGATAATAATAGTATTATTATTATTATTATTATTATTATTATTATTATTATTTAAGGCTGAAATTTTTACACATATTGGTGAAAATTGTTGCAATGCCAGCAAATTTCATTAATTTTTTGCAATGAAGGGGCAGTTCAGTAATAATAATATTAATGCTAATAATAATAATAATAATAATAATAATAATAAAAGGTAAAGGTAAAGGTATCCCCGTCACATTCCATGAAGGCACTTGGGGGAGGGGGGCATGGAGCTCCATGCTTTCCATGACCTCGGCACTAGAATGAGGTGGTGTGGTCGGCACCACGCTCTGACCGCCTTTAACCCCCGAGAAAGACCCGGTACTCAATTTTATAGGAGGCTGAGTGAACCTCGGGGCCGTTCTGAAAGTTTGACGAGAAAAAAATCCCGTCACCACCCGGGGTCGAACCCCGGAACTTCCAGTCCGTAGTCAGCTGCAATAATAATAATAATAATAATAATAATAATAATAATAATAACAGCAACAATGGTGATGATGATGATGATGATGGTAATAATAATGATAGAAACACTCTTTAATATCAGTCTGAAATTCTTACACAAATATTGGGGAACATTGTGACAACACCAGCAACTTCTATTGTCAAGAAAGGTTTAATTCAGTAACAACGATAATGATAATAATAATAATAATAATAATAATAATAATAATAATAATAATCATAATCATAATCATCATCATCCAAAACATGCGTTAGTCCAAGTGGTCTGTTACGGCCTCACATCAGTCCTTCTCTTAGCCGGACGACCAACGGATTTTCTTATACTGTAGGATTTGTTGCCTTTTGCTGTTTACAAATTGTAATATTGGTTCGATTGTGAGTTCTTTGAGAATATCATTTCTTTTGTGGTCCCATTTTGTGATTTTATAAATTTGATAATTTTGTTTTGTATGTCAAGGTCATGTGCAAATATAATAATAATAATAATAATAATAATAATAATAATAATAATGAGACATTCTTTAATGTCACTCTAAAAATTCCTGAACAGACATTGGGGAAAATTGTTAAATTATACATCCATGTGGAACGTGCCTCTGATTGAGATTCTGGCTGATATGTAGACTACATCTGTTATCAGGCGGTACATCTCACTTGACGATATATGTGAGAGAAAGAACAATTGTTTGTATACATCTGAAGTCTGATTAATGGAATATGTAACTAATCGGCGAAGTATGCATTATTATCCCCTGGCTTAGTTGCCTAACATGTGGTGACATGTTGATATCATTAGTGGAGTTCAAACCTGTCTTCGAACAGTTGACTAAACAACGACACGCGCAACATTTTAGAGAGAATGTATTGATGTGAGACTGATGAACATTAAAAATAATGAATGTGCAACAAGTTCCGAGATTCAATGTGATTACGTGTGAAAGAATCCAAAATGTGTAAAAGAGATTGAGTTCGTTCTGAGGTTGATATACGGAAATTAATTAACAAATTAAATATTGCTTTTAAGTTCTCCCAATTATTTTTGATACTGCAATACATTCGGAGTCCGTTGGAAGCGAGTATCAGTGAACAGGAAAAACAAAGTTTGCATTGGTGTTCTCCCTCCTGTGGTTAAAGCGTGCAGCTCTGTACTTTATAAGTATGCTGTAATGAAATACAAGTGTAATATCTTTTACGGAACACGATTTTGTTAGTTACAAGAGAATTAACTTGTAAATTATTAGTACATACTTTTGTGAAATGGGACCCAGATAACAGCATTCCATGCCAACCGTGAACACAATGCATTTTCACACGAATAACGCTAGTTAACAACTATGTAGGAGTCCCACTGCCTTCTCATCTTCCTTCCGAGAAACGTACACTAGTACAGGTGAGGCTATTCCATGCTGTACGTTGTTATGAAAATTACGCAGCATGTTTTGAGGGCTGCATCGTTTGTGCATTTTTATCAACTTCCACTCCCACACTAACGCTCTGTTTTGACTGATATCTGCTGCTTTTAACTACAGTAGAACATCGATTATCCGTCACTCTATTAACCGATTCTTGGATTATTCGTCTGTCATTCTCTCCTTTTTTGTTGCAGAAAAAATACTGAGTACTGCACAATACATTAGTACATATTTTTTTTATAGAGCCTTTGTCCTTACACATTATGATCTACTGTTCGAGTGACCTGTTTAATTTATCTGCAAAAACGTCTTCCAGAAGTACCAGAAGAATACAATATGTTGTGCTAAGTAAGTATCGAAGATAAGTGCATATAATTGAGTGGTTTTGGAAAAGAGGAACAGTGGTTCATCTCACATCGGAATACGAGATTGGTGTTACAACGGTGCGATATTTAATAAAAAACAAGAATAAAGTGTATAAATTAATTAAATCTATAACATGAAGGAACATAGGTTAAGGGTGTTTGAGAATAAGGTGCTTAGGAAAATATTTGGGGCTAAGCGGGATGAAGTTACAGGAGAATGGAGAAAGTTACACAACGCAGAACTGCATGCATTGTATTCTTCACCTGACATAATTAGGAACATTAAATCCAGACGTTTGAGATGGGCAGGGCATGTAGCACGTATGGGCGAATCCAGAAATGCATATAGAGTGTTAGTTGGGAGACCGGAGGGAAAAAGACCTTTGGGGAGGCCGAGACGTAGATGGGAGGATAATATTAAAATGGATTTGAGGGAGGTGGGATATGATGATAGAGACTGGATTAATCTTGCACAGGATAGGGACCGATGGCGGGCTTATGTGAGGGCGGCAATGAACCTTCGGGTTCCTTAAAAGCCATATAACATGAAACCTTTAGTTTTCCTATCATTCCACAAAAATCCAACATAGGAAGTTTCATTGACCGTTAGAAACCCGTCATTGACATTCATTCATTCATAGTGTTCTGTCACTGCAAACCCAGCATTCTCCAGTCTTTCCTATTTTCTGCCTTCCTCTTAGTCTTCGCATATGATCCATATACCTTATGCCGTCTATTATTTGATATCTTCTTCTATCCCGAAATCTTCTCCCGTTCACCATTCCTTCGAGTGAATCCTTTAGTAGGGAGTTTCTTCTCAGTCAGTGACCCAGCCAATTCCTTTTTCTCTTCCTGATCAGTTTCAGCATTATTCTTTCTTCACCCTCTCTTTCCAACAGAGCTATTATACTTAAAACTTCTGGTCCACTACCTAATGTGTTAAAATACATGGCCACGGAGAAAAATTCGAAACTGTATTATGAAACACTTAATTCTCCTATGGTACGGATTATCCGATTTTTTCGATTAACCGTTCAGCTCACCTCCTTCATTACCACGGATAATAGAGGTTCTACTGTGAACTGTAAGTAATGCCATTAATTTCATGGGTTTCTTCTTTGAGATATTTAAAACAAAAAAGTTTAATATAATTTTGTACGTTTTTGCTTCCTTTCCGAGATAAAAATTGTTTATATGAAACACTTCATAGCGTGTTTTGGGAAAGCCATTGATGTCTCAATATGTTCATTGAATTTAAGGGGTTAGATACAGCTTACAGCAGTAACATTTTGGAAATATTGAACATTTTTTTCCTCCATTACTGTATCTAGTACAAAAATGAAAATTAGTATGTGTAGAACATTATTCTTCTGCTATAAGAAACAAATATTTTTACGATTAAAAAAAATGAGGACCGTTTTTGCAAAACTTGCTAACTGAAAACACTAAATTTTACAGGAGAGACAAAACACTATAGTAAGCAAGTTTTGCTGTATCTCTCACTTATAGCAGAAAGCAAATTTTGAAAAAAACGATCACACTTTGACACACTACAATGAAGAGAAATAACCCAATTTTACTAAGACGCTTTGAACATCATGTAGAGGCCTGCCTTATGTTAACGAATCCATCAAAATCTCAATTTTGCAAATTTTGCAGTTAGCAAGTTTTGCAAAAAACGGTCCTCAAATTCAAAATAGTGGCAGTGATGAAACTTTTCCCTCACAACTCAAAAAGTGTCCAACATTGTGTGATAAAATTTTTTGTGTGTATTTATGCATGTCATATATACAATATGATGCAAAATCACGTCTCTATCTTTGATAGATTAATAAAAAATAAATTCATTTAAAAATAGTCAAATATCAGTATTTTCTTGTAACACAAAATAAAAAATACACTATTTATTAAAGATTGTAGTTGAAAGAACATTATATTGTAAACATGAGTTTCAGCAATAAAAGAAAAGAGAACATGAAAAGTTAACACGTTTATGAGTTATGAGGGAAAACCTTCAGCAGTGCACAGTGAACTGCCACTATTTTGAATTTTGAAAGAAAAAAAAAACTTTTTTTAAATCGTAAAAATATTTTTTTCATATAGCAGAAGGACAGTGTTTTACACATACCAGTTTTCATTATTGTACAAGATAAAGTAATGGAGGGAAAAGAAAATGTTGAATATTTCCAAAAATATTACTGCTGTAAGCTGTACCGAATCCTTTCAAAGAACAGTGTATTATGATATAAAATGGTTGAAAAAATTTTAACTTTGTCCTTTTAAATACGTAGAAATTTCATCCGAACAAATGTAGCCTATATAAATTTAGCTTCCCTTATGAAAAGGTTGCCAGATTTGACAAAGCATATTACGTATAATTTGGAAACACATCTGAAAGGTAAAATGATATACATTTGAAACGGTTAGGAAATCGAATATACAATTTTTTTTATTAGGTTATTTTACGACGCTGTATCAACATCTAGGTTATTTAGCGTCTGAATGAAATGAAGGTGATAATGCCGGTGAAATGAGTCCGGGGTCCTGCACCGAAAGTTACCCAGCATTTGCTCGTATTCGGTTGAGGGAAAACCCCGGAAAAAACCTCAACCAGGTAACTTGCCCCGACCGGGATTCGAACCCGGGCCACCTGGTTTCGCGGCCAGACGCGCTGACCGTTACTCCACATATGTGAACTCGAATATACAAAATGTCAAAAAAATTTACACCTAAGTAGCGTTTGTGCTCATTTACAGTTAAGAAAGGGGGAACTTTTCGTTCTGCAAAGGAATTTTATAATGCTACATTTGTTCGGATCAAATTTCTGACTCATCTCTTAGCGTCATTGTTGTGGTCTAATTTAGGTGTTATTGCAAAGTAACTACAAAATGGTTGATATCATGGAAGGTGAAGTCGCAAGAGCTGTCACCCTCATTCAGCAGGGATGGACTTGCCGTCAGATTGCCAGTGACCTCCGTTTCTCTGTGTCAGTTGTGTATAGAGCTGTCAAACGTTATAGGGAGTCAGGGCAGTTCGAAAGGAGACGTGGACAAGGACGTAAACGAAAGACAACTGGAAATCAAGACAGATTTTTAGTTCTTTCTGCTCTGCCTCGGCGTACATCCACTGTTCGTGACCTGCAAAACGACCTCAATCTAACCTTCTACCACTAATAAATTTCACGAACGCATAAAATCTGTTTACTCTCGTGTGCTATACAATATTTTATCCGTTGCTGGTATCTAAACTTCATTATTGGTATCTGTAATTAATTCTAAATTGTACGCCTTGTCCACACCTGTGCAGTAACGGTCAGCGCGTCTGGCCATTAAACCAGGTGGCCTGGGTTCGAATCCCGGTCGGGGCAAGTTACCTGGTTGAGGTTTTTTCCGGGGTTTTCCCTCAACCCAATACGAGCAAATGCTGGGTAACTTTCGGTGCTAAACCCCGGACTCATTTCACCGGCATTATCACCTTCATATCATTCAGACGCTAAATAACCTAGATGTTGATAAAGCGTCGTAAAATAACCCAATTAAAAAAAATTGTATGCCTTTTCTTTGTAACGTGTTGTCTGTGAAGAAGTTATAAATGAATGAATGTATGTATGGATTTTATGGTTGCCAGTGTGTTGGTTGTCACGGAATAGTACATTATGCAACGAGCCTATAATGGTAGTAATTAAGACGCGAGTATGTTTATGATAATTTTTATACGAGTCCATTATAGTCAAGTTTCATACGACTTTTTATGCTCGACCACATTGATTTTTTCCGACAATTGGTGAAATGAATTTGCGGGAATGTGCTTTGTGAAAGGCTGGAAGATGACGGTGAATTGATGTTAATTTGTGGTTTCTTTTTTTTTTTTGACTGAGTTTAATATTGTCTATCTCGCGCTACTTGTCTTTCGATTGCATATCCGAGAATAATCGATACTTGCGCTTTCATATTGCTACAATGGTATTTTCTGATTGGTGGAACACCTGAACTTTAATGAATAGGTGAACTTTAATGAGGTCCAAAAAAGGGCTGCTACCAGGTGTATAATTACTACATTTCGGCATGGTCGAGCATAAAAAGTTTTTAAAGACATTGTTTAGGTTGCTAAAGACGATAAAATAAAGACCAGTCTTGGATAAATTTAATTTTTGTATCGAAGCTTATGTTTGTTTGTTTAATTATCCGTTCATGTTAATTTGCCACTGCTTGAATTTAATTTATGGTATGATAAAGAATGGATAGAACAGAGAAAAATTCTCTCCAGCACCGGGACCTGAACCCGGGTTTTCAGCTCTACGTGCTGACGGTTTATCCACTAAGCCACACCGGATTCCAGTCACGATGCCGGATTGAACCCCCCCCACAGTTTAAGTACTATCTGAGGGTAGGCCACCAAAGGGAAAACTGAGCGGTAGACAGGTTCGAGTCCCGGTGCCGGAGAGAATTTTTCTCTGTTTTATCCATCCTTCATGATATAGTAACGCAGAATTCCTACACGGAAATATCATACGTACTTCGGTACATCGTAATAATATGATATGCGTAAGTAATCACTTAACTGATTGAAGACGGCACTCATCCCATCGGATCCCGGCCACTTAGTCACTCGTAATGAGTGCACCTCTATACATAGTGCGTTGGACATGTGCCACTATCACATATTCAATTGACACAGTACATGAGGATAGGCCACCAAAGGGAAAACTGAGAGGTAGAACTTAAACTGAGGGGATTCGATCCGGCATCGGGACTGGAATTCGGTATGCCTTAGCGCATAAAGCGTCAGCACGTAGAGCTGAAAACCCGGGTTCGGGTCCCGGTGTCGGAGAGAAATTTTTCTCCGCTCTACCCATCCTTCGTCAAATGGTAATGCATAATTCCTACACGGAAATATCATATCGTCGCCTGAATGCAAGAACTAGGTAACTTGATTTGTCCTATTTTGAGATATTGCCTATTTACTTATTTATTGCACTAAGGAATATGTCTCGTTTTCTCTTACCTATTTGTTACATTCGAAAATAGATGTCGCTGGTATCGTTCGATCAGTTACCTAGTTCTTGCATTACATTCTGTGCGATTTTTGCTATGCTATAACAGAGATAACTAAAAACGCAAATTTCGAGTTACCTAGTTCTTGCATCAGGTGACGATATGTACTTCGGTACATCATAATAATATTAATTTATGTTGTTTGTTATAGAATCTCTAAGCATTACAGCAGACTATCTAAAAACCGTCGAAATCACACTAGATGTATTATATTCATTGTGAGGTTGGTACGTGTAACGCTGGTTTTACACTGAATAAATAACTAGAGGAGGGAAATAATTATCTCATCTCTCCCGATTTAGACGTTGCTAACGCCAGAGAGATAAAGAGTGAGAGAGGGAAAGAGAGAGCATTGTTTATGTTTTCCACAATTTGAAAACCCCCTGCCGAGTCTGTGGCAAGCCAACCGTGCCGTAATGGCCCTGCTTAGACAATTTCGTCCGCTGTAATTACCTTAATACGCGGACGTCTTGCAACGTGCGGCACATGCTTGAATTATGGAATACTGGTTCCAGAGTACTCACTGTGTGTTTTTCTCTCTTTTGTTGCAGGTAAGCGAAGGCCGAGGCTCGACTGCCTTCCAGCCGTTAGTAAGTCACTTTTCCTGCACCTGGTCACTCACTAATGAACATGAGCTACTACACAGGCGATTGTGACCTTGACGGTCGCGAGACCGATCCCCGACACTGTACGGTAAAAGATACTCAGCATGAAAAGTCATTATTCGTACTTGAAATGTAAGTCAGGAGGGGAATGTTACACTGCGTGTTAGTTATGAACGAGTTTAGTGGCGAAGTGCATCAACATCGGTTAAAAAAGGTTACGAAACGACGGTTAAACAGTAACCGTGGTTAAAATGTAATTGCTGTGGACCATTCATAATCACCGATTACTTAAACATGGTTAGCTGACACCTCATTTAACCAGAGTAAAGTCTATAATGATACAATATTTCTACAAAACGACGAAAGGAAAGCATCTAGCCTATTTCTCTGCAAAGATAATAGTCAACGTCTAAAAGCGACTGCGCTTACTCCGTTCTACATAGAACTATATTTTCGCGTTTCATTTGTTTGCCTTTATACGCTGTTATATTTGCGAGTTGCATTTGTTTGTTTTTCAGTGCTGTTAGGTTAAAATTGTACTAAATGGAAAATTAAATACAAAAATGATTATGTCCCAATGTGAGTAATGATAGACTTAATTACTATATTTAAATATATTATATATAAAAAAAAATGGAATGTCCGTAGAGGAAAAGGATGAAGAAGATTAGTACGTTAGCTGACATCTCATTTAACCAGAGTAAAGTCTATGATGGTACACTATTTCTACAAAACGACTAAAGGAAAGCATCTAGGCCTATTTCTCTGGAAAGATAATAGTCAACGTCTAAAAACGACTGCGCTTACTCCGTTCTACATAGAACTATATTTTCGCGTTTCATTTGTTTGCCTTTGTACGCTGTTATATTTGCGAGTTGCATTTGTTTGTTTTTGAGTGCTGTTAGGTTAAAATCGTACAAAATGTAAAATTAAATACAAAAATGATTATGTCCCAATGTGAGTTAGTAATGATAGATTTAATTACTATATTTAAATATATTATATATGAAAAAGATGGAATGTCCGTAAAGGAAAAGGATGAAGAAGATTAGTACGTTAGCTGACACCTCATTTAACCAGAGTAAAGTCTATGATTGTACAATATTTCTACAAAACGACTAAAGGAAAGCATCCATTCCTCTGCAAAGATAATAGTCAACGTCTAAAAACGACTGCGCTTATTCCGTTTTACATAGAACTATATTTTTGCGTTTCATTTGTTTGCCTTTGTACGCTGTTATATTTACGAGTTGCATTTGTTTGTTTTTCAGTGCTGTTAGGTTAAAATCGTACAAAATGGAAAATTAAATACAAAAATGATTATATCCCAATGTGAGTTTGAAGTAATGATAGACTTAATTACTATATTTAAATATATTATATATTAAAAAGATAGAATGTCCGTAAAGGAAAAGGATGAAGAAGATTAGTACGAATATGTGTACGATCCAGGACCCCATTCACACCAGGGAACTGTGCATTATGCTAAGATCCATCCATAACCTCTCTTCGTTCAGCTAGTGACGTAAAGAAAGAGATAGCCTACTCGAATGTTGCCTCTCAAAAAACAGAAAATACTGTATCAGTTGCATAGAATCGTAATATAAGCAGCCAATCCATATGAGAAATAGATTGTTTCTGTGTTATTTCTGCGACCTGTAGATTTTGATAAACGAAATCTCTCCTGAAATTTTCTGTCGCCTAATTCACGCTCACCATCATCTCTATCCAAGTAATTCAAGTAATGTACAATAATAATCGTCTTCGAAATAATCGCCTGTGGATCTGGCCGCCATTTTGTCCACTTTAACCGCTCGAATATGGCCGGTTAGAGATTACCGCGGTTAACCTCCTATTTATTTAAGTCCTAACCGAGATCAATGCACTCTAAAAATGCTTAATCAGGGGTTAGGTGGCAATTTTAACCGGTGGTTACACTGACAGACGTTGATGCACATGGGCATAGGTATAGTAAGGACGACGGCATTGACAACTTAAAAAGCTGTATTTTTACAAAACCTGCACCAAATTCTAAGGCAGCCATTTTCAACAGATGTGCCGCAAGGAAATGAATATAGTGATGGTTATCGTAGTAAATTAGAAGAATATAATATACATTTTTGTTAAGTAACATTTGGATTAACATATAAATATAAAGGTACAAAAAGTAAAATGATAGGAGAGAATTCTCGACTGCGTGGTACATTATTTTTGTTTCGGGTCGTGCGTGAATTTTCAATTTCTCTTAAGAATGGGTAATATCTTCAAAAGCGGGACATTATGCGTCCCGCGACGGGTATGACCGGGATACGGGAAAATTTCCTGAAAATCGGGAATGTCCCGCCATATCGGACATCTGGTAACCCTAGGCACAAGTCATCCACATTTCCTCCTAAAACCCACAAAATTCTCCCCACTAATTCGGAATCACTGGTTTAGATTATATAAGTGTGCTGCGGTATTTTAAATTGCACCTTTAGTGTGACAGGTGTTGAAAAAGGTTGAAAAGAGCTGTTCTAAGGTATGAAAAGTAGATATCATAACTCATGGGTTGTGCACGTAGATGGTTAGCCATTTTTCGAAAGGGGAATTGTCTTTCTCTGTGGTGTAGCGGATACAATACCAGCCGTTGATTCGGTGGTTTAGACACAGCAGAGGGCACCGAATTTTCGTATAAAATTAACCGTGCCATGCGTCTTCTCTCAGTAATATCTCGGCGTCGAGAGCAGCTGCAGATCTGTGCGACCACTCGTTTGATTTGTAATCGCGAGTTCTGCAATTATTAAGTGAAGATGACCCGTATCATACATTTTCAGTATGAATTGCCTAGAATCGAACACACTGCCATCTACCAATTTTTCACAAACCGCGAGAAACACCTCCTTGGTGGACGGCCAATTCGGCGCCACGCAAAGATAGATGACAATGATACGTACTTTCCTTGCCGCAATATTACGGAAGAAGGTCTCTTCCTGCAGTTACGGTGCAAATGAATTGTTCACTTTCAAGACTACACAATGATATTTTCGATCGATTTTGAGATATGCGCCTTAATGTACAGCGGATATAATTTATGAATGCGTGAAGGTTTTGTTCCACATATTATGAATATAAATGAGAAAATAATGAGTCCGGAAATCGGAGTTAGCTATAGAATTGTATAGGCTCGAGCTAGCTATAGAATTGTACATGCTCGTACACAGCTTTGTGTTACACGCCTGAAAATAAAACAAACTGGAGTCACTATAAGTTAGCCTACTTCTCCGTTCCAGATTAGACCATATCTGCTGCTCGTATTTCTATGACACGCCATATTTTTTATCCTGGCCTCTTTTTACAAACTTGAGTTAAATTAAACGCATTTATAGTTTTTCTGAACCCAATGACATGGTTTTTATAGGTCATATACATGCATATTTTATCATAAAGTCATATTGGTGTTCATTATTCTTATGCAGATGACACAGTGTTACTTTTTGTTGGAAAAACCTGGTATGATACATATAATAATTCAAATAATGGACTTAAATTAATTAAAAAATGGTTTAACATAAATTATCTTTCTGTCAACGAAAATAAAACCATAATTATTCCATTCTCATTATCTGAAAAACGTAACAAACCTACATCTATATTACGTATTAAATTACATAACTCTGATTGTTGCTTTATACAGTGTAAATGCCCGATTATTAAGGAGTCCTCTTAAGTTTAATATTTATGCATAATTTTCGACAATTTTAAAATGGAATCAACACATTAATTACCCTTGTATTAAATTACGTAAAATAATATATTATTTTGTTTTATTGAGGAATTACTTGTCAATAAGTTTATTACGCACAATATACGTAACTTTATTTCAATCGATGATTATGTATGGAATTATAGCATGGGGTAGCTTGTTTAAAACCAATTTAAATCCAGTTTATTTATTACAGAAGAAAATAATTAAAATATGTCCTCATAAACCTATTGATTTTGTATCTCAAAAATTATTGTTTTTAGACTTTAATGTTCTTAAAATAAGACAAATTTATTATATTAATAAAATTCATACATAAAAATCGAAATAATTTTGTTATAGTCATGAAACAAAAGATATGAATATTTTAAGATTGCTTGAACCAAATTGCAACACTGTTACAGTATTTAATCATAGTAGTAATTTAGACCCAAGAATATATAACACATTTTAAATTAAATATCATAATCTTGTCAATTCTAATAGTTCTAGTATTAAATTAAAAAAGTTATGTATGAATTTTATAAAAAATGAAAAAATTGTGAATTTAAATTTATATATTCTTATGGCGTAGTAGACATAAGACAAATTGTATTATTATATACTTCTTAATTTCAAGTCAGGAATCCGCCCTTAAGCACTCCTTTAGGGGTGAGCTGAATTTTTTTTCTGTTTTTATTATATTTTATGTTACAGTTATTAGCAAAAATAAATAAATAAGTAAATATTTGACCCAAAAATTGTATAAAAGCATTTTTCGTCATATTGCAATTATTGGTTTTAACAGTTCTCCGAGTACACCGATTATTCACACGTTTCTGCCAATAATACCGAGATTTTGTTTGCATTTGATAATTTATTTTGTATTTCCTTTTCTTAGAAATATTTTGTGGTTAAATGAAGTTCGAAAGTAACTGGATTCGCCAGTATTAAGTTGTCAAAACAAAATGAGAAAAATGTCTTTCTGTGAGAGCAGGCCCTATGCTTTTCTGTCCTTCTGTTATTACTAGAGCCCTGCATTTGGTTACTTCGAGTACAAGTTAGATGCACATGGATCATACTAGCTTCGCTTGCAAAGAAGGGCTTGACTCGTTTGCCTGTTCCGTTTCATGTGTTTACATCTGCTTATTCTTATAGGGCAGTATAGGTACCGAACAATGAGAATGCTACTCACGTACGAAATGCATTGTCATGTGTATTTAATAACAAACAAAATATTTATTTAAAACCATCTTATGGACACTAGAAGATTATTCTCACAATCAGTAAAATTCATCTACAGTAGATTCTAGATAGGCCTACTTTTTTGTTTCACAATATATTTTTCATCCAAAAAGTAAAAGCCAATGCTAATTATTTTTCTTCTATTTACAGAGTTTTGAATATTTAAATTGCACTTTTTAAAATAAATAGATATATTTTATCAAAGCGAAATTAGTTTAGAAGTAAATAATGTGATACTTTATTGAAAGGATTGAAATTTGAATATTAACAATTAAAAATGAGTTAATATTGAAATATATATAATATATACTGGGACATCATTTTATTTTTACTTCAATTTTTATTGTACCTGAGTTTTTGAATGTACTTCACTCCCACCCCTTCTACTAGTAAACTCCCAACACAACCAAGGTCGCGTACATGCAGTCAAGCAGTAGTGAGTATAGTACGTTCCAGAAATATGTTCGCGTTTTCTAGTGACGAAACAGCTTTCAATATTGAATCATATTTTCGCACAGGTGCTGTCGTCCGTTTGCCTACGTCGCATCCCGATTTTCCCCACCTGCTTCTGCTCACGCGGCTGAAAAGTAGTGGCTGGGCTGTCTTAGTCTTTTCTGAAAACATTAATTTCTGTTAGGAATTGGACGTCTACGTAATATTATGCAACTGTTTAAAATAACTTAAATAAAAGGGCCTCGTTAAATAATTGTCACGTGATTTCCCCCCTTTCTACGATCCTCCGACGTAACTACTTGGACGGACAGTAGATAGCATGTCTGAGTAATTTTATATTTTCGGATCGGACAGAAGTGAAGACTGAATTTACAGTACTTAAGGTTCGTTTTTACAGAGTAGGTACAGAATTATTTCAACATGAGTTACTAGTACGAAGGACGAAACTGGTAATTGGAATTAGGTACAATAATCTATAGTGCGATAATATGCACAAAAGGACTGAACCCTATATCGAAATGAATGGCCACCATTTTCAAAAATGTGTTTAAATATCCATATTTTGATTATTTTACAATTTAACTTCATTCTCTATAGTGTACGCTAATGTGCTGTAGACAGTATAATATACACTGCGTAATGAATACGTCCGCATGGACAGCTCAGTTCGTGAGTAAAAACACTTATTGTTAATACAGTACTGTATTTTGATTAAACAAAAACTTAATGAAAATTATCAAACTCGAAATTGCGATATTTCCTAGTTTACGTAAATGGATTAACTACTTTTCTTCCCTCCTATACCTAGTAAAGTGATTTTTTTTTTATTTTACGCAGTGTCATCGAACTCCAGTCGTGGGAAGGGGTAGCAAAAGGTATAGCCAGGTTAATATTAAAAATGTTAGTAAAAATAAAATGATATCCCTGTATAATATAATATATATAATATATTTTTCATCCAAAAAGTAAAAGCCATTGCTAATTATTTTTCTTCTATTTACAGAGTTTTGAATATTTAAATTGCACTTTTTAAAATAAATAGATATATTTTATCAAAGCGAAATTAGTTTAGGAGTAAATAATGAGATACTTTATTGAAAGGATTGAAATTGGAATATTAACAATTAAAAATGAGTTAATATTGAAATATATATAATATATTTTGACTCTGATGCTTCAAGTTCTGTTCATTTAGAAATGTTTTCGTTAGGTTCTTTTTGTCTGCTTGTATGATCGTCTCTAATGCCAGATTACAGAAATTAATTATTAATAGGCTTACTTATTTTACACTTGAACGTTCATCTCTCCCAAATTTTAAGCATATTGTCTGAAATTTTTTCATAATACCTAGGCAATGACCTCCTTAGAAAAATTTTGTTCCCACACTTTTTAGTTTTACCTTGTAAAAGTAGGGGGAAAAATTAAACATATTCATATTCAAATTTATATAATTTACAGAGTGCAAGCACGCATTTTATTTCTTTTATTCAAAAGTAATTAAAAAAATAGCAACATACTTTAAAGGACATGCAGTAAAATTTTCAGCGTGGAATGCTTAGCAATGCGAATGCAAAGAAGTGAGCATAAAAAAAAAGTACCGGAAAATGAGTTTAAAAGTTTGCATGCATTTTAAACCTAGTGAGCCCTTTTAAGATGACGTAACTAATGACACAATCGCCATAGTCACAGTGTAAAGTTGGCATAATAGCTTCATTTTCTACAAAAAGACGAAAAATGTAATTTTTTACTAAAAATTGCCAAATTTTCACCCATCTTCTCCCTTAACGTCGATGGAATTGGTGATAGCCAGATGGTATTTGGCGAGATGAGACCGAAGATTCGCCATAGGATTACCCGACATTTGCCTTAGAGTTGCGGAAAATCTCGAAAGAAATCAACCACATCGTCAGACTAAAAGGTAATCGAACCCACAGCTGCGGATCAGCAGACAAACACGTCTACCGCCTGAGCTACGCCGGTGGTTACATACGGTATTAAACAATACATAACAATTTTACTGTAAGAAAAAGAAGAAACGCTTAAAATTTCTTGTGATCCAGATGTTTTTCAATACGTTGGCCGAACAAAATGACGTCGTGGAATGTTTACAAACGACGGTCTCGATATGACAGAGATAATCTAAAGCTGTAGCTTAACGGTCACCAGATATTTCAGACAGGGTTGTTGTAATTTAACCCGACCCAAAAAAACATATGGGTTTTTTTAAAAAAACCCTTCAATAAAACCCGACACAAAACCCCAAAAAAAAAAACATATATTTATTTCTCGTAATTTAATCAACATACAAAATATTACAAAAAGGTGCATCATATTTATTAACTATAACAATTTGTCAGCAGAAGTTATTAATTAGGTAATGTTTCATTATAAAGAAAAAATTACTTCCATCAACACGGTATTTTATTGTAGAATGGTATTAATATTAACTACATCACAATTCAGTCCTTCTTAACATGCAGAAATCTGTAGATCTTCACTAATTTCTCAGCTTTTTCCTCTCCTAACTTATTTCTTAACTTTGACCAAACAAACCCATAGGTGGAGAAGATTCTCTCAATGGATGCAGTGCTGGCAGGGCAAGAAATTAAACTTTTCACAAAGCTAATAAATCCTGTTGGCAAGTTCCCCTTTTTTGTTGTTTTCAATTCCATTATTTTCCAACATTTTTTGGACTGAACTGTTGTACAACTGCGTCAGAAAACATAGTAGCAGGAAAATAATCAGAATCAGCAATCCTAAAAGACATAACACTTGACACCCACTCTGGATGAATCTCTGTGAGCCAATTTTCTGCACTTTCCTCTTGATCTGCAGTTATTCTTGCCCCTCTGAATCTTGGATCTAACATAATAGCAAGATAGTGGAAGGGCAGGCTGCCAACTTAAGAATATTTAATAATAATTTACCAATCTTTGCTTATTTAATTTACCAGTTTTTGCTCATGAAGTAGTTCTTAGAATATGTTGGTGTTCTGAATCACTTAGTCACGAAATTGAACTATTTAATACCCATTAGAGAAAACCCCAATAAAACACATAAAAACCCAAAGAAACCCATAAAAACCCAGTAAAACCCACTGGGTTGAGTCTGTTTTTAAATACCCGGGTTTTTCTCAACCCTGATTTCAGACCATCCAAGATCACCTAGTTCCCATAGTAACCTATCGGTTATTTTTCTTGAAACTTGCTTTATTTTCGAAGTTAGAGGATGGCACAGGGTTGTCGTTTTAGTCGTGAGGAAGAGATGGTAAAAATTGTGACAGTCTGTGGCGATGTTCCCTGTCGTGTTCTTTTTCCGAGAAGTGTTTACGGCGTCAGGGGTCGAGTACACAACTTGTTATATTTAAACTGTGTGTACCACTCTTTCCCCACTCATTAACAATGTCCGATACACACGTTCCCATTTCTTTACTGCGATGGACGTGTGCCAAGGTTCACCTTATTCTCTTTTTCCACACAGACCGAGTCGTAGGCCATCTCTACGTTACGTTCAGGGGCACACGTTCCCAGAGGAATGTGCCGGGTTTAAAAATAAAACAGAAGCAAGGTAACGTCTTACGATAACACGCACCTTCTTCCTGCGTCTGGAGGTGTGATATTTATACGAAAGTGGCGTGGAATTGTTTCTTGAGTGTTAATTGCAGTGGCGGTTTCTCTGGCTCTAGGACATGAAGCAGTCGGATGAAGAAAAATCCACTAAAATGGAAAATAAAAAGAAGTAGTAATAATAATAATAATAATAATAATAATAATGATTTATTTAGTTTTTAGTTTGTTATTTTACGACGCTTTGTCAACTGCTGTGGTTATATAGCGTCTGAATGAGATGAAGGTAATAATTAGGGCTAGGATTTTGATGACCTATAAATCATGAAGAAATGTCCTAAAAACAATACATTTATGACCTAAAACTCTTAAAAAATGCCCTTGAAAATGCCCTAAAATTGATCTTACATAATTGCCTTAGTAGGAAAAGAGGTTTTGTACTACTTAATATTTAGACAAGTAATTAAATTAAATTTTACATATTTTTTTCTAAGTAGTAACTTTAATTAATTATTTTATCTGATGTAGTTTCCATGTATGATCGTTCACCTCTGCGTCGGGATGTGGACGTGAGGTCAGCAGTCGGCTGGTCGGTCTTTTGGCCCTTCATGGGCTGTAGCACCATGGATTTACTTTACTTTTAGTTTCCGTGTAGTCTACCACAAGGCCACTCTTATCGGGAATTAGCAGGTATAGAGGAGTCTATATTGAAGGGGTGGTTGGACTGATCCATTATGTGGGGTGTACTACGTTTTAATGGCAATATTTGTGTAGAAAAACGATTAAAATATTATACAAAATAATGAGTATTAATGGACAAAATATGTAAAGAAAATATCAAAGGAAATAGACATTATTTTACATTCATAATGGGGATTTATGGCCAAAATCAAATGAAAATGCCTAAAAAAATGACCGAAGAAAACAAAAGATGCTCTTAGGAGTTGAAACAGGCAAAAAAATGCACAAACATGCCCTAACAGATATGTTTTAAAACACTCAGTTTACCACATAACACATAAATACTGAAGCAGCAATGTTTCTGGCTTACTAGAAAAAAGATGAAATTTCATCAAAATGCTAGCGCTAGTAATAAAGCTAGCGAGATGAGTCCAGGTCCAGCGCCGAAAGTTGCTCAGCATTTGCTCATAAGGGACACCAGGACTGAATTTTTTGGCCAAAATGGGGGGGAAAAGAATATATATGTATATATATATATTACATAAATAATTACCTTATACATTTGAAGACATTATTACAAAAACAGCCCTAGTCACTTTTAATGAAATTGAGTTAAGGACACATTTGCTACTATTTCAAATGTTTATAGACTCCAAAAACGACTCATGTCAGGTGCAATAGCCACAAGGATAAACACCAGTTGTACGGAAACAGCTGACATGTGTTGTTCTATTTATTTTTATTGTTCTCCTGAAAAATAGCAATTTTTACAGGGGTTATTTTTTGTAATGTCTTCATTTGTTTGACATTGTTCTATATTTAGCTCCCGCATACTACTTTTAAAGGTCTTGCGAACATTTTTAAAATGCTACACACAGCTCTTTTAAACTTACCACAGCCACTATAAATTGCGTTTTCTCAAAACTAGGTTTTTGGTCAATAATAAAGTTCCTAACGGCTTCCACTTGTTCCGATTACATGAAACTTTGCAAGAATACTCATCATACATCAATACACAAAGCTGTGTGTGGAATCAGCTCTTCGCTGAAAACTTTTCATGATATTACGAATCTTCAACTTCTAAAAAATTAAGGAAAATTAACAAGCAAAAATTATGATTTGTAAGAAAATTTTTATTTCATGAACCAGTTCTCAAATTAAAAACTTCACGTGCAGTTTTCTTTATCATGAAATGTGACCGGGAGGAAAAAGGTCGTAAGCCAATTTTTTGTGAAAATGAGATTTTTATATATTCTGAAAGCGGAAACAATTCTCTGCAATCTGGTAAAACGGTTAAAGTCAAATAAGACTCCTGACTGGATTTATGGAGCGTTACCAAATGTCCTAAGTCCTTTTTGAATCGAGCACACACAGAATAAAGGACTTAAGTATATTTAATACTTTATTCCTTACAAACCATCACATGTTTACTTTCAATGCTTCCCTATTAAAAAGGTCTAACTTGTATTTCAGCTATTTTGTCACATACTGATGCCATTTCCTTTTAAAACTTTAAGCACCAGGGTAAACAGTCCTATAATTGCTTAAGACCCATTTTGCATTTCTAATAATTTACATTTCTCATTTATTTTGACATGAAAAAAAAGGTCTTATGTTTAAATAGTCCATTCTACTCAGTTTGGGTTCTAGTCTTAAAAGGGCTTAAGTGCGGCTATTTTTGGAAACAATCAAGAAAATTGTTAAATGAGCAACATTACTTATTTTAGAATAAATATAACAAATAATGTCCAGGAAAAACCTCTTAATTAAAAAAAAAACTATAATTGACACCAATTTCAATCTTTCTACTGCTCACCTGAAAAGTATAAAATTTTTAATTAAGACATTTTTCCTCCCGGCCACAGAATTGTAAGTGCTTTACAGATATGTTTTAAAAGCAAAAACAATTCTGAAGTCGTGAAGGATGTTTTGAATTTACGCACAATTTAATATCATTAAAAATACTTGAAAATTAACATCTAAGGAACGAATGAATGAAACTTTATGCTCGACCATGCTGAAATGTAGTAATTATACACCTGGTAGTAGCCCTTTAATGCACCTCATTAAAGTACACCTATTCATTATAGTTCAGTTGTTCAGCCAATGAAAAATCACCATTGTACCATTATAAAACCGCAAGTATCGATTATTCTCGGATATGCAATCGAAAGACAATTAGCGAAACGTCACGGAGGCTGGAAATCCAATACTGTCGCAGAAGGTTATGTTCTGTTACTATAATAATTAGCGTTAATTGTAAATAATATTCAAATAAATTCAATTTGTCATCTCGTTTTTCAATTCTAAATCAATTTCCAGGTTATATCAATATTAATGTTCATGTTATTCTCTAGATTATATCAAGGTCAATGACATTCGTCCCTCGGAAAAAAATGAATACTTTCGCGTCTGCGCACATCTCACAATTTGGAAGATCAGTTCCACTTCCCAGTCAGATAAGAATAAAATGAATACTTATGAATAATTTCAAGTTAGAAATATGGTCGAGCATAAAAAGTCGTATGAAACTTTCCTATAATGGTAATTAAGACGCTCGTATGAAAATTATGAAACTAGCTTGCGCTCGTTTCATAAACAAACATACTCGCGTCTTAATTACTACCACAACATAACTCACGATTTTAATCGATTTTCACGAAAATCTGTTCGATCATCTGTCGCAAATGACGTAGATTATAGATTGGCATCGTGCCTCACTTGAGAAATAATGCCCCACTGACCTTCATAGAGCTTATCGCTCTGAGTGACATCATCTTCACAGTCCCCGTTCCACCCTCACGCAGCTCCTAGGCGTGGGCAGGTTCTATATCGGTCTCATAAGCAATATCAGTGGTGGCATAATGGCATTATCAAAGGAGTGTGTACGCGTAAGAAAACGATTATTTCATGAGAAATGAGACGAAGTTTTTTTGCTGTTTAGAAGGGGAGAACATACGATGTATGTTACGCTCGAAAATCCTATTAGGCATTAATAAATTTAATATACAATGACATTACTCTTTATGTCATAAAGAACATGCTGAATTAGAAGTTAAGACAAATTAAATGTTATTTTTCGTACTATTCCAAAGAAAATGTATGATCTTAACATTTGTATAGTATACTAAGTACGACATTATACCTTAAACACGCTGCATTAAAAGGTACGAGGAATTAAATGTTGTTTGTACGTATTATTTCCAAAAGAAATTTATAAAAAAAAAATATCAAATGTGCGTAGAAAACGAAATATGATTTTCTGAAATTATTTTAGGTCGAGAACGTGCAGATCTATTAAGTAATCTTGATAAACGCCAGAATATTCGAGAAAATAAACGTAGACAACGTGATGGAATATTATTGGCTAGTTACGCAATTTCTCGCCTGTGATTTAAATCAATTCAATGATGGAGAAATAGTAAAAGGTTTATGATTAAAGCTGCGGAATTAATTTGCCAAATTGAATAAAAGTTTTCGAGCCTCTCACGTTAACCAAGGACTTTCCTAATAATTCGCCATTGACCGTCTTAGCGATTACGATAAGTTGACGCAGGTCACAGCAGTTTATATTTCCCATCCTACTCTGCAGTCTCCTCTCCTAGTAAACAAACTATTTCAAATCGAGTGCCTCACGTAACCGAAAATTGTGCTCATGTATGACGTAGATCCTGCGGTTTCTGAGCAAAAACATCATTTTTCAGTATACCCGACAGCGAAAAATCACATGGCGTCAGGTCGCATGATCTGGAAGGCCATTCTGTTGTGCCACGACGGCCAATCCATTCATGTAATTGCTGGTTCAAGAAGTCCCTCACTCCTATACCAAAATAAGGCGGTGCTCCACCCTTTTTCCATATCAACTGCATATCAGCAAAACGAGGGCTGTTTTCAAGTTGAAAATCTGAAAATATCGGTCGCTGGTAATTTACTTATGACACCAGCTATTCGTTAAGTTATGACATCTGTATATGTATGAAACATAAGAACGAATATTGGGGAAAGCGACTTTTAGCTCACTCTGTATATAACGGTTCTAATTAATTAAATACACTTACGATGAGAGTCCTGGTTTGTTGTTCGTTGTATAACTAAAGCTCCAATTTCAGTCACTGTATTATTTCAGAGTACCTTATAATTTAACACACTTAATACGTGCCTGAATACCTTAGTGTACGTGATTTTAAGCTACCGGTGTTGTGTAATTTCACATGCTACTCAGTCATTCCAGACTATTTCTATAGTTGTGGCGACACAACATCCTTCCTCTTGTTATGACTCAGGAAACGAGAAGTTTTGGTTCCTTGTTGGTTGCTGTATTTCCTGCTCGATAATTCATTTTTATCTCCTAACACCGAGTTCTTATTTTTACACATAGCAATAAGTGCAGTTTACGAAAACAAATAAAATAAGACCTCTGAGAGTGCAAAGGATGATGTCTCAAAAGTGGGCTGCCATATTTTAAAAATATCAAAGAGCGATCTTTTACTGTAATTGATATACAAGCGACTTAATAATAATGTATTAATAATACAGTGTAGTCTATGTATGTATACGATTCATTCTTTCATTTAGTGTTCTGCCCAAGAGCAGGTATTTCACTGCAAACCCAACTTTCTCCAGTCTTTCCTATTTTCTGCCTTCCTCTTTGTCTCCTCATATGATCCATATATCTTAATGTCGTCTATCATCTGATATCTTCTACCCCGAACTCTTCTCCCGTTCACCATTCCTTCCAGTGCATCGTTCAGTAGGCAGTTTCTGCTCAGCTAGTGACCTAACCAATTCCTTTTCCTCTTTCTGATCAGTTTCAGCATTATTATTTCTTCATCCACTCTTTCCAACACAGCTTCGTTTCTTATTCTGTCTGTCCACTCCACACGTTCCATTCTTCTCCATATCCGCATTTCAAATGTTTCTAATCGCTACTCTTCACTTCGTCGTAATGTCCATGTTTCTGCCCCACACAATTCCACACACCATACAGAGCAATTCACTTATATACAGGATAAATTAATGAATCACTTTTTCAACATTTTAATGAATAGGCCTATTTATAATTACATTCGTTATAATAATTTATAATTCTATGGTATTTAATGTGGCAACTTAATAAAAAAATACATTTCTGGTAAGCAACATTTAGATTAATATAAAAATACAAACTTAAAGTGGTAGGAGAGTATTATCTTAAATTTACAACTTGCTCAAGCTTGAACATGGCGCGTGGTGAATTTGTTAGCGCCGTGCGCGATTTTCAATTCCGCTTAGGAATGGGTACCATCTTAAGGCCGGTTCGCAATAAACCGGAAACGGGAACGACAACGAGAATGAGAACGGAAATAATGTTAAAATAAAATATTGTATTTAAATGTGAGGATTCACAATAATTAATTGTTAATGCTCATATTTAAATACATTTATTTTAACAATAGTTCCGTTCTCGTTGTCGTTTCCGTTACAGGTTTGTGAACCAGCCTTCACAAAGCGGTACAATCTGCATCCCGCGACAGGTATGATCGGGACACGGGAAAATTTCCTGAAAATCGGGAATGTCCCGCCATATCGGGACATCTGGTAACCATAACCGAAAATTCTGTTATCAACGTATATAAGGATGCAATATTACAAGCACATAAATATTTATTTATTTGAGGGGTAAAGGGTCTGGCCACCTTATCCCATTATCTCCTGGCCTAGTTGCCTCATGAGTGATGCCTTATTAGTGTTACCAAACCTGTCTTTGGACAGTTGACTAAACATGTTCCTATTCAAGTAGATCTCTTTACCTCACAATAAGCAATCATCAATAATACAACAGATGAATATACACTTCCACAATGACGTCAATGAAACGTAGACTTTGCGACGACTTGTTTGCAAGAAAATCTAGGATTATACAACAGCGAAGAGAGACAAACCCCGGCCTTCCATTAACAAATAACAGTTGGGCACTAAAAAAAAAAAGACATAATAAAGACGGATTGGTGAGCCTCGGTGTGGGAACTGCTTGTGTGATATAATTCAATTCAAGGGATACAGCGTGTAGGGTGATTAATGTGTCACAGTTTCGGGACATGAAACGCCCCTCGTTAGCCTATCAAAACAGCCGAAATTATTAGATTGAATAATGTGCGGGACAAGTGATTTTGGAGACATCGCAGAGGCGTTGCACAATGCGGAAGTAGGACGTTGATGCTTTAACGAGTGTAAGCACCGCTGATAGAACAGCAGCTGGAACACCATGCAATGCGACCAAGCCTGTATATAGAGTAATATTCTACAATTTCCAAGTCCATTTAAGACAATAACATTCGTTTACTTCCAGCTCTGCTTCCCTGCCAGTCACATTCCCTTCGGCCGTATAATGGTCTTCATTCTCGACATTGAATCACAGGTTCTCGCGTTCGAAACCTGCTAAGGGTGACGGATTTTTAGGAGCGACAATAATTATAATCAAAAGAACAAGGACAAAAATTTAATTTCTTTCAAATTCGGCGGGTTTGTTGTTTTTCTACGTTTAAATAACAGTACCAAATTTCATAATAGTACATTATGCAACGAGCCTATAGTTAGTGCCTAAACGTTGTGAATTGTGTATCGAGAAACAGGGCCTCCATTTTGAATAATACCTATCTGTGAAGGAATGTGTAATCAAATGTAAATTCTGTGTAATTAAATGTAAGGAAGTGTTTGGAGAAAGCGAATTTTCACCCACTGTGTGTGTGTGTGTGTGTGTGTATATATATATATATATATATATATATATATATATATATATACTGGGTGTTCAGTTAAAAATGTGTCTTGGCTGTCTGTATGCCGTCATGTGGCTAGCCGATGAGCCTAGAGAATTCAATCTTCCTACACTTCCGCAGCTCAGGTGTATAATCTAAGAGGCAGAGAAGTTGGCTAGCAAGTACGGCGTTCATTCTGAAGAGTACGTACCGATACGTACGGTAACGCCGGTAGTGGCAGGAATGTGAACTGTTTGGAAATACGTACTGTCGGGATATGGGGAGAGGGTTAAGACGATTACTTACGTATTTGTTGACATTAACTTCGACGGTCAACATGGACACGGAGCATTTGATTTGTGTTGTGGAATGTTACCGTACGCAACCGATGATAACAAATACCCTGCGTACGACTTGCCCGCGCAAAACACAGTTCGAAAGAGGTTATGGTAGCACACAGACTGTACAGACCGCCATCTGTTGCTACGACGTTCAAGTTATACCGTACACGTTCTCAAGTTCAGATTGAAGAACGCCTTAAATAATAGGTAACTTCTCTAACATATAAGTTGAAACTCGCTTCAAATCGGTGACCCAACAACAGTGACGTCATGACACACTTTAAAATGAACACCCAGTATATATATATATATATGTATATATATATATATATATATATATATATATATATTGCGTTTCCTTTATTTTCCGCGAACTAACCCTTCAAAGAATCACAAGAGCACTGTACTTCAAGTTGTGTATGAAAAAGACAGTCGGTCGGTCGATGTTGCTGAAATGCAAGGTCAATCAATAGAGCACATGCCATGACAACTGTTGATTGCAAAAACAAATGACTTCTCATGACGTTTTTATATACAAGTTTTATGGATCTGTACATACTGCAGCCCATTTCTCGGAATACGTCAGTGCAGCTAGTCTTAAGCAAGATAGACCAGCGTGGAAGGTGACATGTTACTTCTGTTCTTTCCAACGAGTTAAACTGCTATCGGGTCTTCTCATTAAATAAAGTATCAGATAGTTTCAGAAGTTTTTGTTTAATCTCTGTTCATTAAATGATGGTTCATCGTCAAAGGAAACTGGTTCGATTCTTGGCTTGTTTTCAGTGACATTTGTAGTGAAAAAGTGGTTTCGGTGTAGTTTTCTCCAAGTCATTGTTGTCGTTATGGATCCCGCAAATGAGATTTCCTTTCGAAGGACCCCTGAGCGAAGATCATTGATTTAAGGGCACACAAACATCACTTGATATCCCTCCCATAATATGTTTGTGCGAGATCGTGCGTATTTGCTTGCTTTCCGCACAAAACCAATACGCGGTAAGTGTGAAATACCACATTCAGTATTCCCAACGTAACACACATAACAATTTCCCTATTCTTACCGCTTAAGCGTCATATTCATTTTACTGATTTAGGCTTTTAACATATTATTTTTAAAGACGTTCAATATAGTAATAATTATAATTTGGAAACTTACCACTGCAATTTCACCTAAATTGCACTGTTAATTATTGTTTTTAAATATTTTCAAAAATTAAGTAAACTCTAGAACAAATGCTGCCATCTATAGTGCTAATGCTTCAACTTCGACGGAAACTGGAAAATCAATATTCATGCAAAAAAGTTTCACAATAGAAAAAACTGGTGGTGGTGCTCCAGTGACTCTGAATAACTGCACAAATGTGACAATTAATTTTAATGTGCAGAAATAAATAATTTTGTTATAATTTCAATGTGCAGAAATGAATAATTTTCTTAAAGTATTAAAATGAAAAATAAATCCTTACATAACCTTACTGTTTGTTTTAAGTTCGCATTTATAGACTGGGGGGGAAAAAAAAGACAGACGTATATCACGGCCTGCTGCAGTATAGTAAACACAGAAAACATTTTATAGGAACAATGTTGACGATAGATATATTTGTTTTCCAAAGTTGCCGTCATTGAACAGAAACCAAGATGGAGATTTCATTGCAACTAATTAGAAATTCCTCTTTCAGGTATGTAATAAACGATCTTCGCACAAAATATTGTACGATACACGAGCGGTATGTTTGTTTTCATGTTCTCGGAAATTAAAAAAGCTCAACTACGTTTCGCTTTTTCAATCTTTTCCTCGAACATGAAAACGTCAACATACCGCTCTTGTAACGTATATTACTATTTCATGTGCTGTTTGTAGGCATCGTGTAACTTATATATTTTTGCTGAGAAGATTATTTTTTATTTAATACGATATACCGAAGTACATATGATATTTCAGTGCAGAATTTCTCGCATCATATGATGATGGAAGAGTGGAACAGAGAAAAATTCTCCGGCACCGGTATTGCGAATTTTTTAATACTTCATCACAATGTTAGGAAATGTAACGTTTTAATGAAACACTAGCAAATTTCAGAATTTAAAGGGTAGACTTCAGCACTACATTGGTACAGATGTATTTTCGTTCATGGTCTTTTTGGCCAAGTGCAGGTTTTTTTACTTCAAACCCAGCATTCTCCAGTCTTCCCTATTTTCCGTTTTCCTCTTCATCTCCGCATAAGATCTACACTTTATCTTAATGTTGTCCATTATGTCATAAAAATTTGAAAACTGTTTCCTCAGATTTCTTGATTAACCAGTTGCAGCTGGTTTTTCAGAGTAGAGATAGCTGAATGAATAGCGATAGATAAAAAATACATCAAAATCTCACATGAAATGTGTTTACGCCTACCTTTTGATTTTCTTATCTTTCAGTGTTACTTTTTTCCGTTATCAACAGGAATATTTCAAGTGCTGATAGTTTTCTTGTAATTTATCCGGCCTCGAATAATTATGTCACGGCAAGAAACGATTTTAGAAACGAAATAATGTTAAAAGAAGAAAATTATTAGCACGATTGAAAATCGGTTAGTTAATTCCATTGCTTATAACAGGATGGCTAGTTTACCAATAACATTCTGTTGTTTTCTTCGAAAGCAAAGGATGTAAATAAAGACCTTGGCCTCCTGCAATATGAAGTTCATGGGTGAACATTGGACAATAGCTGTAGAAATGATTAATGAAACATCACAGACGAATGGAATTTTATTCGTAACTAGGTACTTTTATTTTTTTGCATATTTCGTGTTCCATATCTCGCCATATTTTCTTTCATAATAAATTTTTCCTCGAAAGCAGATAATACAGTATAAAGTTAGATCTTACAGATAAAGAATGAAATATTCAGAAGCATCATTTCTTTAATTGGCTAGTGTTCTGAAGCTAAAAATGTGTTGTAACCCTAATCTGCCTGGTTTTCTGACATGTGGCGAATTTTTGTAATTTCTTCAACATTTGTTCAAAGCCAAATAACTTCAAAATATTATTTTCCTAACAAGGACTGGAATGTGAGTGAGTAAACTAAACAGTGAGAAATTGTAAAAATAATCCATTGTTGCCAACACAGCGACTGGAAAGTACTATAAGTACCTGTGGTACCATACGGTACCGCTAGGCAGATTCGGGTTTTGTTTTTAAACTTTTAACTAAAAATTACACATTATTATGCACTTAACACAAAAATTCTTACAAATCATACGACTTTAGGAACTTGATTTTTTTTTACAGTTTAATTATGTATCCTAATGTACAGTCTTGAAGAATTTACAAAAGCGGAGTGATTTGTAACAATTGTTGTGTTAAATGCGTAAGAAAATGTAATTTTGTAGTAAAAAATCGGAAAAAAAAAATTGTACGAAGCAACTATGGAATTCACAACACATTTTTAGCTTCAGAATACTAACTAATGGTCCACACCTGTGGAGTAACGGTCAGCGCGTCTGGCCGCGAAACCAGGTGGCCCGGGCTCGATTCCCGGTTGGGGCAAGTTACCTGGTTGAGGTTTTTTCCGGGATTTTTCCTCAACCCAATTTGAGCAAATGCTGGGTAACTATCGGTGCTGGACCCCGGACTCATTTCACCGGCATTATCACCTTCATCTCATTCAGACGCTAAATGACCTAAGATGTTGATAAAGCGTCGTAAAATAACCCACTAAAATAAAATAAAAATACTAGCTAATTAAAGAAATGATACTTCTGAATAGTTCATTCCTTATCTGTAATATTCTTTTACCCTTAAAACTAAATAATAATGATATTTTACTAACAACTTCAAATTAGTGTAGCTTTGAAAATATTGAGATTATGACAAATGTTTATATGGCATTTTTTGCTCAGAATGTTTTCGGAAATAAGCTCCGTAAGGGACGGCAAATCCTCGTGAATCATTCTGTATATAATATACAAAATCATTATTACCGCTGATTTATCACTGAGAAATAAGGGAACCTGTTAACTTGTATTTACTAGAAGCAAAGCCATTGTGCTTAATGGATTATGCAACAAGGCAGGTGATGTTTGGATCCTGTGTCTCATGTCTTATGTTCAATTATCAAAGAACTCTAGTAAAAAACACCATTGTAGTCAGTGGCGTAGCATGAAATCTTGAGCAGGGGAAGCTAATTCAAGTTTTCTTTCATGCAATATGAGAAAACGTATTACAAAAATATAGTCTTAAAATAAATAGTAGTCAATGTCAAGTCAGCAGTCGAAGATTGGTTGGAACCTCGTAAGTAACACCAATAAGGCAAGACCTCAAATGGTACGTAGTAAAATATGATTTCACGGTTTACACATATTTATCTCTAACAAATAGACACGTATACATATAACATTAGCTAACTCTCTGTCATACAGGGACATCACTTTATTTTTACCAACATTTTGAACATTAACCTGGCTATACTCGGAAACACTGTTGCCCCCTTCCATTACAAGAGTTTGATGTTACTAGTGCAATATGTAAACAAATCATTTTACTAGGTATAGGAGGAGAGAAAAGTAGTGTATCCATTTATGTTGTAGGGAAATACGATATTACGATTTTCAGTTTGATCATCACTTTTATGGAATTTATCAAAATACAGTAGACTAGTAACATTTTTTTTCAAAAACTCAACTTTTCAGGCGGCTATGTTCGTTATGTAATGTCTACTTTATTTAGCATATTAATTATTGATGTTATCATACAATATAGAGAGTGCATTTAAATTGAGGGGGTTATAAGTGAAGGGCTGTAAGTGCACTTAGGTTACTTTTGAGAAAATGGGGTTTAAATATTTAAGCTTTCGTAAAATCGGTGAAATTTTTTATTTAAATTTTAATGTGTGATGCGATTAAAATATCCCTTTGCCACTAAAATTTTAGATACTTTTGCTTACACTGGATGCACTTAACTCATGTTATTACAAATGTCACTAGCATTCCTTTGTTTCTAGCCACCTCGGCTAATCTGAATTTTTAAACAAGTTGCTGAAAATGGTTGCCGTTCATTACAATGCAGGCTTCAATTCTTTACGCATATTATTAAAAACATTTTGAAGCATATTCTCTGAAATTGAATTGATCGTTTCTTGAATATAATTTTTAGTACGATATTATTAATATAGGTTCTTTCTTCTATAGAAAACGCAATCATATTTATGAAACAACACTATACACTGCAGTGTTTACTTCACTGCTTGAAGACTTCGAATGCAACAGCGGCCGTAAGTTTGTGTGTCTGACGGGAGCAAGGACATTAGTGAAGGGGTGAGAGTGAAGTACATTCAGAAATGAATGTACGGTCAATAGATACAGTAATAGTATCATTAAGTAAGTATGCATCTGTCTTTTGGTTGTGTCCTTCTTTAACAGCAAGGAAGTCGGTCATTTGTTTTTTAGATCATACTTTTGTTCGTAAGTCAGTCTTGATAATAGAATTATCCTAAAAAATTCAAGTAAATTGGTGTCATGAACTGTTATTTCACTCATTATTTATTATATCAGCCACAATGCACACTAACACCTCAACTGAACACAACTCACGAAAAGGGATAACGCGGAAACTACTTATTTTCAATGTCAAAGCTAGCTTCTTGCTACCCTTGCGACCAGGATTGTTAAGTTAGAAAGGGATGGAAAATCTGCGGGGTGGGTTACACAGAAGAATGAGTGAAAGAAACCAGTCTGCTTGGAAGCTAGTGTGTGCAGGCTTCTTGTTTACTGCTTCATCACAAATCATCCTGAGCTGCCGCATCACAATATTTAACGCGTGAATATAAATTCTATTAAATTTAATAAATAATTTTGTCCATAGACTGCAGGTTTATTATGAAATTATTATTAACTGGGGAAGCTGAGCTTTTTAGCTTACATTGACGCTACGCCACTGATTGTAGTGTACTATTAGGAAGAAACTGAAAGGGAAATAGCTACAAAAAAGATAGTCGTATATTCTAAGATTGGATGTTCATAAGCCTTTAATCACACTTCGTGTTTATTAACTTTGGCAGATCGAGTCATCAGACGATTAGCAGTCTATTTAAATCCCTTATCTGGTACATAATTTTTGCACAGTGCTTGGAAACAAGCCTCGACATGGAAAGGAAGCTCTTTGCTTCTATTCCAAGACCTAGTTTCGAGGCGTGCGTAGGATCTGACGTGGGCGGTGTTTGTGAGTCGGTTTCATCACATGATTCATTGCAACTACTACTACTACAACTACTATTACTACTGTTAGTGTCCCTCCTTCTTTAGCATTTGTGTTTATCAACAGTTGTCGCTCTCTGAATACTATATTCGACCTTCTAATGGGTCGAAGTGAAGTTGCTAGCCAGCATATGTTTCATACATTTGTTGTACTGTTGCCAAGACCGGCCGTCGAGCAAAACACGATAAAGAAATCCTCACAGGAAGAAAACTGGCTGCTTCTGCTGACACATACTATCAACTAGGATTGCGGGTCCGTCTGCGAGCGTGCTGGTTAGTCAAGTAGTGCCACTTTTAAACTAAAGACTCTAATCAGGAGTGGATCAGGACAGCACGTTTGCACATCTCCTTTTTATGTTAGGTTAGGTTCTTTTCAAACTGAAATGACGAGTGAAGCGTAGGACAGTTAAAATTACTCTAACCTAACCTAACCTAACCTTTTTATGTTAAGTTAGGTTAGGTTAGGTTAGAGTAATTTTAACTGTACGTTTCACTCGTCATTTCAGTTTGAAAAGAACCTAACCTAACATAAAAAGGAGATGTGCAAACGTGCTGTCCTGATCCACTCCTCTCTAATCGGACACGCTGATAGGGAGTAACAAAACTAAATGTAGGCTAATACATACGTACATAGGGTAGAGTAGCATAAATCGCACCGCTTCCTAAATGACACCAATGCTAGTTTAAAACAAGTTACTTAGTAATGTGGCATCTGGGGCCTGTTTCACAATGTTTACAATTTTTGTAAATTGTAAACTTTGCTTGTAAATTGTAAACTTCTGTTCCACAATCTTTGTTTGTAATGTTGAACTTTACAAAGGAAATCAAATCTTTACAAATTAAATTTTGCTCACTTTACAAGTATTCTGTTTCACAATGAACAGTAATTTTACAAACGTGTACATTTTACTTGTAAAATTAGCACATTTTCTACAATACCTGTGAGATGTGTAAAGTTTGATATTGCATCAAATTATGAATAAATACAATAAAGAAATACTTATTAAATTATTTTTTGAGTGACTGGATAATATTAAGAATTAAACTGAAGCAGTTTTGATGTTATTAAGGAGTTCCAATGACTCAGACGAAGATACTGAATTTAGGCCTAGGCCTAATCAAACGAAGACGTATACGTAAAATTCTCCGGGCAAGAATTAATAACACGTTCGTATCATTGTATAAATTTAATTAAAATTTCAAATGAATCCCGTGCTATACTTAAGCATACCGCGTAGGTATTTATATACGAAGACTGTATTTAATAAATACTCGCACTTAATAAAGAAGTTCCCTGCACCAAAAATAAATAATTCAGTAATGCAATAGCGACACTACTTACGCGGTATTCTGAAGTCGTTTCGAGTTCCGTTTCGCTGGAATCTCTCCTACAAGATATGTGACATCATATCCAAAAGAGAAAAGTGATGCCCTAACCTCAAAGCGAGAACTGTATTGTTTTGCATTGGATGCATACTAGCTGTCAGTTCCGTGGGTTAGCAGATAAGCACGGAATTTCTAAGATATCAGTGTGCAAAAGTGCCCACAGGGTAGTTGATGTTAAAAAGAGTGAAATTTGGGGCAGGTTTTTGATCACCAAAATGTTATTTACTATAGCACAGAATTTTTATGCTGCTGATGGGACCACTAATGTTTGTGAGGTTATGGATGCAACATTAATAAATACTGATGGATCAACACAAAAAATTAACCTGATTTTGTGGTTAGACATCGTAATTATTTTATCAATTTCATATTTGTACGTGGACCAAATCTGTTATTTACTTATTTGACTGAATTTTGTGCTATCTTTGGTCATTTAAGTAAGACGTATTGGTATACTCGACCAATCACATCACATGAAACTCCATTGTCGCCAATATATAAAAATCTAAATACTTTTAATTATTTTAACAATACTTTATATTTTCTGTTGTCAAATATGAATCAGCAAGCTTAGAATAATCATTTTAGTACAAAATATAAACATATGTATCGATAGTAGTAAAAATACAGCGACTTTAGCTCTGCTCCTTAGCGATTTTTGTAAACTGTCGTTGGCGATCGTGTGTAACCAATAATGCGTATTTGTAAATTCCTTTAGCTGATTTTGTAACGATCGTCAGACTTTACAAACTAATAAAATAGCATTGTGAAACACAATTTACAAGCATTTGTAATCTTTTACTTGTTATTTGTAAATTGTTAATTTGTAATTTGTAAGGATTGTGAAACGGGCCCCTGGTGGTATTGTTACAATCTACCATATGAACTTCCACCATGTCACTTGATTTCTGGCACTTCTTTGTGTCTGCAGCGTGGTGATATTGTATCTAATATAATCACTCAGGTGGATGTATATTTAGCTAACATTTTGTAATTTAATAACGGATTTGTATGCAAAGCAATCCATAATCTTAAGATGTTATTAGTTTAAAGAAATATTAAAGAACATTTAACTTAGTAGGATTTTCGAACATGTGGTGATTATAGGCTAGAATGAAGGAAATAATAACTTATGACGTAGTTTCTCAATTCGCACCACTTTGTAGGTGCCTAATTCGCACCGGTGCAATATTAGCAACTGTAGCAATTCTAACCGTACTAACGAAGTCTCCAAAAATTTTAGCTGAACGAGGAATGCGTCAGGTGGGTGCAATATCAAGTGGTGATAATTTTTAAACGTCAAACATTATCAGCTGGTGCTTCTCCAGGATCGTTGTTTGCTCTGATTCAGGTTACATCAACAGTGAACTATTTGTCGAATTGTCAAACATTTTATTTGCTACTCAAACCTGCCATAGAAAAAAATGCTGCTTCTGTGTCCACCTATACGATCCATTCCAAAAATTCAGAAGTTATTAGATTATCTCGAGGAAATGGAGTGCTCTTGCTTCAGCTTCCTCGTCATAATAGTCATAGGCCCAGCCTTTAGATGTTTCTATCTTCAAACCATTTCAGACAGCGTATATCATGAAGAAATTCTTCTGTGGCTTCGAGATAATCGTGGAGAAAAGGTGACGCAGTTTACAGTCTGAACTGCCTGGTGAAGCACATGACAAATGCGTAACAAAAAAAAAAAAAGCGCATTCAGGCAGTTTAAATGTTAGGTAATTTATGCTGTATTTTTTTTTTTCAATTTAATTTCAAGAAGCGTTAATCTCTCTTTAATTTCAATAAACTTGTAATTTTCATTTATTACATTATATTAAATACTGTTCAATATGTTCAATATTAAAAGCTTTCTTTCATCCTGTTCGCTGCAGATAAAGAGGTGCGATTTAAGAAACCGCAGGTGCTATTTAGGAAACTAGTTGCCTGACACCACTGACAAGTGTTTCGAAAACGTCATTCTAATTTAAAAATATTGAATCAAATTCAATAATTCTTTCTTACATGAAAGGTAAATGTTCTGGGAATGTATCTCTGTAAAGGAATGTATAAAATAAAAACTGTATTGTTGAATAAAAATTATAAATTCTAAAGTGGTGCGATATAGGCAACCTTACCGTACATACATGCATGCATGCATGCATGCATACATACATACATACATACAAAGATGCACTATTGCACTTATGAGTACATACACACTTGCCTGAGTGATATGCACGTACTATAAGAAGTTATTTTTTCCTTCTGATATTTGAACGATGGACACAATCTCCTCTGAGTGATGCTCACTAATTGAAGTGTTTTCTTCCAATGATCACTTCCCAGTAACAAATAGTCACTTTAAGTGTGACGTACTGAATATAAAAGGAAAAGAATAGATAAAAAAGTTGCCAATAAATATTTACCGATAAAATAATGCAGACTGTTGAAAACATATGCAACAGTAATGATGGCGTATTGATTCGAAATTCAAAGTTATAGCAGTATTAGACCGTGAAATTTTGCGAGAGTGCCTCGAATTGAAAAATAAAAACCCTGGTTCGTATCCCCGGGAGAGCTCGGTTTATGTAACTTGGAATTTAATTGGGGCGCAAATGAGAAGTGGATCGAAAATCCATACTTGACGTATAGAGTGCCATCTCTACGAAAGTTATTATTTGGTGTGGTGGGATGTTCACTAAAAACATTAGTAGTACTGTAGAAAATTGCTTACAGTTTTAAACTAAGACTATTTATAACATGTTTTGTCAGTTATTTATGTGTAATATAGCCTATATTTGTATTTATATATTTCTCATATAATATTTATGTTCATATAAATTTGTTCCGAAATTAAAATCAGATTTTCAAATCAAAATTTTAATAGACGTCGCGGGCTCAGAATGACAAGGTTCTATCTGACATTTTTAGCAAAATTGAGATTTCTGTTGCAGTGGATTCTGCTACTTCACAGCTATCTACCATATAATTTATATGTTGATATTTCAATTATTGTTCGTGATAAAGTTAGTTTGAAAAGGTTCTTATCTGCATTGATTTTATTAACAACTAAACTTTTAAAATGCTCTCCTGTAAAATTTACTAAACACTAGATAGAACCTTGTCATTCTGAACCCTCGATGTGCTGTCGTTACAGTCCTTGTCTACCGATCAGTAGTAACTGGTTTGCAAGTAGCATCTGTAGTGTAGTGAATATCAGTAGATACTAGCTACAATACTGGATATGTGTGATAGCCCAAGTTTCAATATGCAGAATGAGTAGAATTTCATCATCTCTTCACGCGGCATCAATGCTGTTAGATGGAAGCTCGTGAAGGCAGACGCTGTTACAATCAAGACTGTTCGTGGACTAAACTTAACTCTTCGACTCCGCATATGAATCATATGTCATCTATTATCTGATATCTTCTTCTGCCCCGAACTTTTCTCCCGTCTATCCTTACTTCTAATGCATTCTTCAGTAGACAGTTTCTTCTCAGCCAGTGACCCAGCCAATTCCTTTTCTCTTCCTGATCAGTTTCAGCATCATTCTTTCTTCACTTACTCTTTCTAGTACAGCTTCATTTCTTATTCTGTCTGTCCATTGTTTTCTGTTACGTTGGCAGCAATAATTTTGGTTTGCAGTAAAGGAAACTGATGAAATGGAAGTCCTAAGCTTGTCAAATAAATGAAGTCCACGACCAAGGAATGTGTGTACTGAGGTGTACCATTCCTTTAAGAGAAAGGAGAGTTAGAAATAACTGCCAGTTGTATTTGTTAGTGCTCGAAATCCGAAACAAAGTTGGTAAAATAAAATTGAACCTGACATCTAGAAAATCATTATAATCCACTAACGTATGTAGTAATAGGGGGGAAATACGTTTCACCCTTAGGATATTAAGTAAGCTGATCTGGACTACTTATACTTTTGTCATTTCGCCAGATACCATCTCGCTATCACCACTTTCTTCGATGCTAAATAATAATAATAATAATAATAATAATAATAATAATAATAATAATAATGGTTTATTTAACCTGGCAGAATTAAGGTCATACGGAGTAAAACTGCGATACAAAAAGCACTATAAATTTACAGAGTAAAGTGCATTACAGTTTTACACAAATTGAAGTAGATTATCATAATATAATGTAAACAACAATTCAGTAGAAATCAGACATAATGTGTAACATATAGAAAGAAAGGAAAAAACATAATAAAATGTGAACAGTAGGTCAAAATAAATGAGACATGCAAAGTATAAAAATATAAGACAATAATAATATTGATGATGATGATAATAATAATAATAATAACAATAACAATAATAATAATACTGGTTTATTTAACCTGGCAGAGTAAAGGCCATTGGGCCTTCTCTAACACTCAACCAGGAGTAAAACTGCGATACATAAAGCGCTACAATTTACAAAGTAAAGTACGCTTCAATTTTACATAAAACTGAAGTGGATTATCATAATGTAATGTAAACAACAAGTCAGTAGAAATCAGACAATCTATAACATATAGAAAGAAAGGAAAAAGCATAATAAAATGTGAACAGTATGTTAAAATAAATGAGACATACAAAGTATAAAAATATAAGTCAATAATAATAATAATAATAATAATAATAATAATAATAATAATAATAATAATAAAATAGTGAAGTACAAAGCATACAATGAAGAAAATATTTTTAGGTACACAGTAAGGAAAATTATGATTACCGGTATATATAACTCATAACTCAAGTTATCACATTATAGATATACCATTATCGGGAAATATGATGAAAGCAATAAGATAAAATAAGTTAAATATCAATAGAATATATAAAAATAGTGCATACATAGAAACAAGCAATACAACACTTGCCATAATAGTAAGTTAGTTTGGCAACTCGTCATAAGATAATTTTCTAACTTGGATATGAAAGATTTCAATGTTCGGCAGCGCTTGACTTCAGGCGGCAGAGAGTTCCAGTGACGAGAGGTAGCAACAGTGAAAAATGAGAAATACAATGATGATGTGTGGAGTGGAATTTCTAGCGTGTTATCGCGTTGTGATCGAGTATTAATATTATGATAGCGAGAGTATGAAAACGGGCGGTTAAATAAGAGGGGAAGAAGTGTGCATAATTCGATATAAGAGAGAAAGCGAGTGCAGATTTCTCCTTTCATGTAACCTAAGCCATGATGACTTCTCGAAAGAAGGTGAGATATGATCATAGTATCGAACATTACAAATGAAGCGGATCATCGCGTTATGAACACGCTGTAGTTTCTGAGAGGAATCAATCCTGAGATCATTGAACAAAACGTCGCAATAATCGAAGTGAGGTAGAATGACGTAGCAGTTGATATAGAGTTGTTAAATAAATGACTCAAGTAGTGCTTTATAACCTACTGCTGTCGGCGTACTTTTAGACATTTTACTCATAAAGTTGGTTCAAACGCCTTCTTGAAGTAGGGTAAGATTCGGGTTGTACGTGTAACATCAAGATGCCAACTCTGAACCTTTTGTTTGATCTGATTGTGGCTCGTTTGATGTAGCCGAGACAGCGATGTAAATGCGAGGTAATTTCTTTGTCCTTACACAGAGCCATTTCCATGCCAGTGCTTTCTGCCGTAACTGTAAACCTTGAATTGTAGTAAGAAACTCGTCAGTGACGTCATGCTTGTTGGATCTGTGGTGCTGTGCCTAGAGAAATTGCTCGTCATGCTCTAGGACTCTAGGTGTACTTAGCAACAATAATGGCTCGTGGTGTGGATACTCGAATACACCGATCGAACTAAACGATTTCTATGGCTCGTGGTGACGTTAGCCGACATTTAGGTCTACTTACTTAGTACTTACAAATGGCCTTTAAGGAACCCGGAGGTTTATTGCCGCCTTCACATAATCTGAATGTACCTACAGGATACTGCGTTATACAGAGTGATTTATATAGAACTGACACATTTCTTTCATTAATTGTTTCAAAACTAATTGTGCTAGCGACAACTTATTATATCTAAAATGTAGAGGAATTTTGGGAGATTATTTACCTCTATAGCAAATGTTGAAAATGTCCTCCATCCTGAATAAGGCACAACTCAACACGTCGTTCCATGTTACTGGCCACTCGTTGGAGGACTTAGCTTGAATCTCCTGTGTGATGTTGTGCTTCAGATCGTCCAATGTCTGGGGACGTGTGGCGTAAACCCTGTCTTTTAAGTAACCCCATAGAAAGAAGTCCGGCGTTGTCAAATCTGGAGATCTCGGTGGCCACAGGTTCCTGGAAATTATTCGGTCGTCAAAGAAACTTGCTTCATCTGTGAACCATGTGATGGACAATATGGCAGGATTTTGCACAATGAACGTCTGAAACCAACGACAATAATTCAATTTTTTATCCTTATCTGGTTCCTGTAGCTGATGAACAACCGTAACCCTATATGGCTTTAGGCCTGCACTTTTCGCAGCTCTCAGACACATTGAGTAGGTGTACCCTGTCTCCTGCGATAAACATCTTACCAGTCCCAGGGAGGATTGCGAACACCAAATTCTCTCTGGTATGCCCTTTGAGTAGCTGTAAGTGAATTCGTAATCCATTATTGCTTCACAAGGAAGAGTCGTTGATTTAATGTGTACTGCATTTTCACGTTGACACAAAATGTCGAAAACAGCTGCCAACAATAGGAATAAAACATAAACATCTGCGCATCTAGTGACAAGGAATCGAAACTCCAGAACATTCTGCTTAATTTGGTGCTAAAATTGGGTCATTGAATGAATTTCCAACGGAATAATTAAAGAAAGAAATGTGTCAGCTCTATATAAATCACTCTGTATTATTGATTCTTGTTGCGAATGGATAAACGGGTGTACTGCGAGACATTAATGGTTCGTGGTGTGGTTGGCCGAACTGAAATTAATAAGTGTGGTGGCGATGGCCCAATATACTGAACGACAATAATTTGGCCCTGGTGTGGAGAGTCCAGTTTTCTGAACGGCATTAGTTTTGTATAGCGAATACAAGAATGGTTCCTGTAGTACTGTGATGTTAATGTTTCGTGATGTGGCTAAGTTTACTGAAAGATGTTAAAGCTTCGTGTTTGGATAGCCCAATGTACTGTATAGTGAGGATCACTTAAGAGTAGTTCCTAAAAGTCTAATTTGGCCGTCTCTTCAGTGTTGCCAACTAACACCAGTTATCACCAAAGAGGGAAAAATCACAATGCTCCTTACTGAAATAATAATAATAATAATAATAATAATAATAATAATAATAATAATAATGTCTTATTTACCACATCTCATCTATATGTTGCGAGGTATTTAATAATGTTTCAATAAATTATGAAATAGTATATTTTCCTCCTAGACTTCTCGCATGTTGGTAATTAGGATTAATATGATATAACATTAAAATTTATTTTGTCTAGCAACATGAAATTCATTGCTTTAACTAAACAGTTCACGATTCACGAGACCTAACCTAAAAATGTAGTTTGATCACGTGAAATGATTAGTACGAATTCCGAAAACAGAACACCACTTTAAAATCTATCGCTTACTTAAAACACTTACAAGCACTTTCTTTCTTGGAGAAGTCGCTACCATGCTATTTATTCTCTTGGACATTTTAATAAAAATCTAAACACGAAAGAATTTCATTAAAATGTCAAATATATTTACGTGCATGTTTCATACGAAGTAGGTCTATAAGCTATTTCTTATTTAATTACACTTACCTGAATATAGAGTTGAATTGGAATTACAACGAAACAACTGAATTGTGTATTGATATTAATATTAGTACAGGTATTACTAATTAATTATTAATTCACAAGCCTATGTACTTGCATTTTCATCAGTTTACTTTACTGCAAACCGAAGTTATCGATGCCAACATAACAGAAAATAACTGCCAGTTGTAGTATTTGTCAGTACCCGAAATTCGAAACGAACTTGGTTAAAGAAAATTCCACCTGAGAGACAGAAAATCATTATAATCCACTAGCATATATAGTAATAGGGAAAAATGATTAGGTTTCAGCCGTAGAGTATTAACCCTTAATCCCTAACCATAGCGAAACTCACACTAACCCTTCCCTGGGGTACTGGAGAACCCCATCAATTAAAAGTTTAATATTTTCCTCAAAAAATAATTTAATTTCTACACATATGGTCACAGTCTTCTGAACATGTCAGTACTGCCAACCAACTTGAAGAAGCATTAAAATAAAAGTTTCATGGGGTACTCCAGTACCCCGGGCAGGGATTAAGGGTTAAGTAAGCTTGACCGGACTATATCTGCAGGCTAGTGTGTTAGATTATTGGTTGATGTGAATGGATAAATGGTTGTAACTACTGCGAGACATTAATGGTTCGTGGTGTGGTCGGCCGAACTGAAATTAATAGTTGTGGTGGCTGTGGCCCAATAAATTGAACGACAATAATGGGTCGTAGTGTGGATAGTCCAAATACCTGAACGATGTTAATGGTTCGTAATGTGAATAACCAGACTCTTTTAGGTACCCGTCGATGTCATTCTAGGCACATCGTAATGTGTGATGTGCTGTGTATGATCAGTGCTGCCTGTATTTGTTTTTGTCCTGAATTAGATGGCTGATGGAGAGAGAGCCTTTTTCCACCACGAGCCGTTAATGTCACTCCACGGTCACGGTCATAAGTTAGCAGTCACAGCGTGGGTTGACGTTTAATGTCAAACTAAGAAATTTAGTGGATATTTAGTGTGCTCGGGGGACACTCCCTGTTACACAAGTGCTGAGTTGTGTGCCTAGTTAACCGTGCAAGAAGTGCGCAACTCTTGTGGGCCTTGCCTAAGTTTTCATTGTGTATATCAAACGACAGTTTTAACACGTAACGTTATTATCATGATTATAAATACCTAGCTTTTGCAAACCACCGATTCGTGAAATACGAGTTTTCAGCTGATAAAAGAAAAAATGTTGTTTCCAGCTCTTCCAGATCAAAATATCGTAAATTTAAGCTCGCGAATTAGCCCGAAATTTTGTGTATACGCGAAATTTTTGTGTGTGACATGAATTTATTCGGAAATTTTTATTTATTTATCCTTCGAAGAGGTTGAAAAATTCTAATATCTTGGAGCAACAGTAACAAATATAAATGACACTTGGCAGGAAATTAAACGCAGAATAAATACGGGAAATGCCTACTATTATTCGGTTGAGAAGCTTTTATCATCCAGTCTGGTCTCAAAAAATCTGAAAGTTAGAATTTATAAAACAGTTATATTACCGGTTGTTCTGTATGGTTGTAAAACTTGGACTCTCACTATGAGAGAGGAACATAGGTTAAGGGTGTTTGAGAATAAGGTGCTTAGGAAAATATTTGGGGCTGAGCGGGATGAAGTTACAGGAGAATGGAGAAAGTTACACAACGCAGAACTGTACGCATTGTATTCTTCACCTGACATAATTAGAAACATTAAATCCAGACGTTTGAGATGGGCAGGGCATGTAGCACGTATGGGCGAATCCAGAAATGCATATAGAGTGTTAGTTGGGAGACCGGAGGGAAAAAGACCTTTGGGGAGGCCGAGGCGTAGATGGGAGGAGAATATTATTGAAATGGATTTGAGGGAGGTGGGATATGATGATAGAGACTGGATTAATCTTGCACAGGATAGGGACCGATGCCGGGTTTATGTGAGGGCGGCAATGAACCTCCGGGTTCCTTAAAAGCCATTTGTAGGTAAGTAAGTAATTTTATTTATTTATTTATTTATTTATTTATTTATTTATTTATTTATTTATTTATTTATTTATTTATTTATTTAACCTGGTAGAGATAAGGCCATGAGGCCTTCTCTTCCCCTCTACCAGGCGATTACAACTACAATATTAAGAATACAATTACAATTATAATTACAATTAATATTAAATTTACGAATACAATAAAGATCAAAGTACTAAAAGATAACTGAGTAATAAAATCTAGACAGTTTATTGTAAAAGTTAAGAAGAGAGAAGCATTTCTTTTATTGATTAAGTAAAAATTAAACCTGCTCGACGCAGTAAGAAAATGCTTAGTAAGCTTGCTTTTGAACGCTACTAAATTCCAACAGTCTATGATGTCACTGGGTAGAGTATTCCACAAGCGCCAAAGCGAGATTGTGTATGATGTTGAATATGATGATGTTTTATGTGTTGGTATGGATAGTATGCGGCTGTTTTGCGTGCGTGTGTAATGTAAAGAAAATTGTTAATTTTTTAAGGGGTTAGGTACAGCTTACAGAAGTAAAATTTTAGAAATATTCAACTTTTTTTTTCTCCATTACTTTATCTTGTACAATAATGAAAACTGGTATATTTGAAACACTGTCCTTCTGCTATATGAAAAAAAAATATTTTTACGATTTAAAAACTTTTTTTTTCCCCTCCAAAATTGAGTTCACTGTGCAGTGATGAAGCGTTTCCCACATAACTAAAAAACTATTCAACATTCTGTGATGAAATTTTTTGTGTGTATTTATACATCTCATACCTACAATATGATGCAAGATCACTCCTCTACCTTTGATAGTTTGTCTGATAAAAAATAAATTCATTAAAAATTTGTCAAATATCAGTATTTTCTTCAAACACAAAATAAAAAAAAAAATATTATTTATTAAGAAATGTAGTTGAAAGAGCATGATATTGTCAATATGAGTTTCAGCAATAAAATAGAAGAGAGAGAACACGAAAAAGTTAACACGTTTATGAGTTATGCGGGAAACGCTTCATCACTATACAGTGAACTGCCACCATTTTTAATTTTGGAAAAAAAAATATATAGGCTATAAGTAATTTTTTTAAATCGTAAAAATATTTTTTACAGACCTATAGCAGAAGGACAGTGTTTTACACATACCAATTTTCATTTTTGTACAAGATACAGTAACGGAGGAAAAAATGTTGCATATTTCCAAAACTTTTCCTGCTGTAAGCTGTAGCTAACCCCTTAACGAGATTTTAATTTAAAGTGCCCGAAAGATATATCGCCAGTTTACAAGCAAAGCACATTCAGTCAAAAATATTACTTCTGAGGGAAAGGCGTGTATAATGTATGTACTGTATGTGTATGAACTTAGAATTGGAAAATTAAATACACATAAAGAGAAACAACTTACTAAAAGTAATACAGAGTGTAACAAAAGTTTCTGTAACAGTAAGTTAAAATTATTCTCTTGTTAATTTCCATGTTCTCAGGAACCATGGCCAAATTTTATGTTGTAGGAGTTGGTACCACTTGACTGTGGTGTGATGCAATCCTTTATTATTAATTTGGATGAAAATGTGATATTTACCATCAAATATTTGAAAAAAAAACTAATATATTCACTGTACCAGGAACTTTTGTTACACTCTGTATTTTGAATATTCAGTTTTGTCAAGAGCTCTCAAAACGCCTTTTTCTCAGAGGTAATATCTTTGACCTGACGTGTTTTGCTTGTAAACTGACGATATTTATTAGAAATCACATAAACACGTGAGTGAATTAGTATATTAGGTTTTGGTGAAGCTAAGTTCCTTGTGTATTGCACTGTTGTCATGCATGGCAGTGATTGGAGTTAGCTGGATTTGCGATTTTCTTTTATTTAGGTAGTGGAATTTTCTTAAAAATTGTTGTTGCCAGGTATTGTGAATCGCAAAATGTTAACATTTTCATCATATAAAATACATTTATGAAGACTGTAGTCTTGGTCCTAGACGGGAATTGACTGTGTTTTTTTTACTACTATTTGGAGTAGACTGTATGTGCAACCAAACCAAGCGATAGTATTTCTTTACTGCTTACAGATGTTAGGTTATGTGTTCAGCTAGGGAGTGCCATCATTCATCAGGTTTATAGTTCCCTGCTTGCAGGAACAGATGACCTGTGTAAAGATTTTGGAGACAGTTTGTCTGAGCAACTACTGTCAGTCCTTAAAAATACACGCACAAGTGGAATAAAAAGTACTTAATTACACCAAAGAGTAGATTTTAAAGATAGTGTTTCTGTATTAATTTATACATTTCTAAAATTAAAATTTGGTACGTGACGTGAGGAAGAAAAATATTGAGACACCTCTTGCAATAGGATTTGGGCAAATGAAATCGGAAATCTTAGTTCTGGCACCATTTCAAAATAAATCATTACTAGAGCCCGGATGTTTAGGCATTTATAACAGTTAAAATAGGCAGGCAAAAAACGCAATAAAAACGTAAAAAAAATGCGCAATAATCTTTGAAAAAAAAAAAACATTACAAATTTTAAAAAGGCTTAATATGTTTTAGCAATAAATTTAAATTATATCACCATAACTCACATATTTACTTCGTAGATGACACATGTTGACTTATAAAATACTTTTTTTCGTGATTAACTGTCTTTTCACAAACCTTACATAATAAAACTGTTCCATCGGTTGAAAACACATGGGCACCAAATTCACTAAAGTAAGCATGACATATACTTTTCAATGGTTTACTGAATTTATGCATTTTAGGTAACCGATCTTATACCTTCTGCCACCCGACGACAACTGACTGTTCTTCACTCAAATTTCTTTCTCCTACAATAATAAACACATGTAGCACAAAATTATAACAGTAAGATTTGAAAATATGAAAGCAAACAATTGAAAGAGCTAGTACGTGACAACTTCTATGAGAACGAGCTTAATATTTAAAATTATAAAGCTGATAGTTGGTATCGTGAAGACATGACAATATTATATTTGTAACTGTGGATTGTCGATCATTATTCATATTATACCAATAGTATTAAAGCACGATTATTAGCAGATTAAACACCGAAATAAAGTACTTTTATTGTATTTAGTAAAGTTAGTCATTGTTTCAAATATTTAAATTTCATACACATTACATTACAATTAATTATAAAATTACAAATAAACAAGAAATATTGCTTTAAAATGACAAAAAAAGGCATTTATTAGTAAGAAACACAATTTTTTTTTTATTTTAGTAGGTTATTTTACGACACTTCATCAACAGCTTTGGCTATTTAGCGTCTGAATGAGATGAAGGTGATAATGGCGGTAAAATGAGTCTGGGGTCCAGCACCGTAAGTTACCCAGCATTTGCTCATATTGAGTTGAGGGAAAACCCCGGAAAAAACCTCAACCAGGTAACTTGTCCCGACCGGGAATCGAACCCGGGCCACCTGGCTAGACGTGCTAACCGTTACTCCACAGGCGTGGACGAAACACCTTGAAAAGAAACAAAATAGGCAAATTAAAAATTGGCCCTATCACTTTGATTTACTCCAAATCACATTTATATCTATGCAAATAATGATTTACTTCCAACCAGTAAAAAAAGGCATTTTGCCAAACATCCGAGTTCTAATCATTAGTATTTTGCAGTCATGTTGATCAATCTCCCATGATGCATCGTGAGCAGAATAACAGAATATACAGTTTCCATAGGAACGTCATGTTTTGCTAGTATTATTTAAACAAAGAAAAGAGCCGAAATTAAATCCCTGCTCGCTCGGTAAAATGTTATATAAGACACACTTCCTCTGAAAAGTTGAACTGGCAACAGTGTCTGTAATTATTAATTTGCATAGACATTATCTTGAGAGATATTACGTTTGTAGCTCAATAGGTTTGCAACCATTTGCATGTAGACCACTTTTAATTGGCCAGAGACATGAAACTGAACATTAAAGGATGAAATTATCTGCGTATAATTGCGGTAATGAGGAATTCTTACTTCACTGGATGTTTCAATCTTTTGGAAACCATGTTTATTGATAAAAGTAAAACTGAGCAGCACTAACACGGAATAAGAAATTGACGTAATTTATTATTGTATGTTTTACACGTTTCACAAAAGTTAATTTGCTTTGTGAAGTTGCATATTTTATTACAGTTTATACATTTTATTAACTATTCAAAAGACATCGTGCGTTTTTGTCGATATAGGACATGAGTATTTAAAGTTGTCATATGTTGTTGTTGTTTAGTCAACTGTCTGAAGACAGGTTTGAACCTCATAAGTAACACCAATAAGGCATCACTCATGAGGCAACTAGGCCAGAAGATAATGAGGGAAGGGTGGCCAGTTCCTTTCCCCCTCCAAAGCATACATCGTCGATTACCTACATATTCCACTAATCAGACTTCAGATGCATACAAAACAATTGTTCTTCCTCTGACACATATCGTCAAGTGAGATGTACTGCCTGATAGTAGACATACAATAATCCATGGCGCTGCAGCCCGTGAAGGGCCTAGACCGACCAACCGGCTGCTGGCCTCACGCCCACATGCCGAAGCAGAGGTGGACGATCATCCAACCAGAATAGAGGTATCGTGTGTTTAGCACGATGATCCCCCCAGCCGTTATAGCTGGTATTCGCAACCGGATTTTGCTACCTATCGTAGCTCCCCAAGTGCATCACGATGTTGGGTGGGCACCTGTCCCATACACTGGCCGAAATTTCAGGAGAAAATTTCTTCCCCCATGAGGACTCGAACCAGCGCGCATTCCGTAACGCGAGTCCTAGGCGGGATGCCTTAGACCGCGACGCCACGGCGCGGGACGATAATAATAATAATAATAATAATAATAATAATAATAATAATAATAATAATAATTAATGATTTATTTTAGCTGGCATAGTTAAGGCCGTAATGCCTTCTCTTCCACTCAACCAGCAAAAAGTATACATCCATATGTATCAACTTACAAAGAATTCAACAATTTGATTTAGATAAGAGCTACATGTATACAAGAGTTATTTACGAATTAAACAACAAAATACTATGAACTATTAATTAAACACTGAAATACAAACTATGTAGCAGAATTAAGCTAAAATACATAGAATGTTAATATATTTCAAATAATGTTAGATAATAGAAAGAGATTATTATGAGACAATTTTGAAAATACAGCACTATCAGGATGCATGTCTAAAGGAAGGAGTAACAATGTAGACAGTGATAGTTTGTCAGTATGATTGGAGTGAAATGCTAAGAAGGTTATCTTTTAAGCTGTTTTTAAAAGTGTTTATTGTCTTGCATTCCCTAATACTTTGTGACAGGGAATTCTATTGTCTCGAGGTGGATACTGTAAAAGATGATGAATAACAAGATGTTCTATGAAGAGGTATACTTAACGCGCCACAGATAAGTGATCTGGTATTTACGTCGTGGTTAGAGTATAGATGAGAGAAACCAGACGAAAGGTAATTTGGTGTTGAAGTGTGCAGAATTTGAAAGAGTAATGACAAGGAGTGTAAAGTTGTACGTTCTTTAAGTTGGAGCCACGAAAGACTTGCGAAGGACGGTGATATGTGATCGTATCGTCGGATGTTGCATACGTATCTGACGCACATATTCTGAACTCGCTGTAACTTGACTGACAGTTCAGAACTTAGGTCACTTAACAAAACGTCACAATAATCGAAATGCGGCATTACTAGGGCTTGTACTAGGGTAAGTTTTAGTTGCTGGGGCAAGAAGTTTCTTAAGCGACTCAAACAGTGATGGAGGAACAGATTTTTTTTATCGTTTCTTTAACTTGAAAATTCCAATTTAGATTATTATCGAAAAAGAAGCCAAGATTTTTTTTACGACAGATGAATAAGGGATTAGCGTGTTGTTAAGTAAGTGTTAAGTTAAGATATACAGTAGTGGCAAAAAAAAAAAACCGGACCCTTGTAGCTGATTTCAGAGCCTTGTTCACTCCAGAGCATGATTAAATTGTGTTTTCTTTCTTTAAATGACCACAGGCAAACTTACTTTCTGGACGGCCGCCGTAATTGCGCGCGAGTGGTCAAAATTTATATAAGCGTTTGTTTTGACATTATTAACACAGTGCAAGGAACAAATAACTTTTTTATCTGCATCCATGAGAATGTTTGCTTATTAGCTAAACGAGAAATAGGTTTCATAGGGCAAAATGTATGTTTATTTTTTCATTGTGTATGCATATGTATGTATTTGCCTTTCTATTACGCATGTGTGCGCATTCGCTTCCTGATGATGATGATGATGATAATAATAATAATAATAATAATAATAATAATTTATTTAACCTGGCAGAGTTAAGGCCATACGGCCTTCTCTTACACTCAACCAGGAGTAAAAACTGCGTTACAAAAACACTACAAATTTACAAAGTACACTACAATTTTACACACAAAACTGAACAAGATAATAATAATAATAATAATAATAATAATAATAATAATAAAATGTAAACAACAAGTAAGAAGAAATCAGACATAATATATAACATAGGGAAAGTAAGAAAAAAGCATAATAAAATGTGAACAGCAGGTCAAAAATACATGAGGCATACAAAGTATAAAAAAATAAGACAATTATTGATAATAATAATAATAATAATAATAATAATAATAATAATAATAATAATAATAAAAAATAAGAATAATAATAATAATAATGATAGTAACAATAATAATAATAACAATAATAACAGGCCTAATAGTAATAATAATACTAATAGTAGCAATAAAATAGTGCAGTACAAAGCATACAATGAATACAATATTTTTAAGTACACACAGTAAGGAAAATTATGATTATATACAGCTCAACTTATCACATTAGAGATATACCGTTATCGGAAAATATGAAAACAAAAATATAAAATAAGTTAAATATCACTAGAACATTAAAAAAAAATGTGAATACGTGGAAACATGCAATACAAGACTTATCATAATAGTAAGTTAGTTTGGCAACTCGTCATAAGATAATTTTCTAACTTGGATTTGAAAGATTTCAATGTTCGGCAGCCCTTGACTTCAGGCGGCAGAGAGTTCCAGTGACGAGAGGTAGCAACAGTGAATACGTATTTGTGAATTGGCTTATCATCCGGGTGTGCCCCTCTCCGCCAGGAACTCGTTCTGTGCTCCTGTCGCTTTTTCGTCTGCTCATTCGTTCATCCATTCATGTATTGTTCATTCTCCTGTCCACATTCATTCATTATTTCATTCATGCATTCATTGACCTCCCAAGCGTTCGTTTGTCCGTCCACTCATCCGTTGAACCTGTCGCCATGTTATTTATACATTGGAGCTCATTTGTTCTTCCTCTCCACCTGTCCGCGGTACATATCACAGAACCAGTATCGTGTACTGTGGTGAAAGTCGGGATCCTTAGCAGGTGTGTTTGATTAAAAGTGTGTGTAGTAAGAATCAATAGTTTATATATAGGTTTAATCCCTTTGCTCGCGAAATAGGAATCCACAGTTCACTTAAAGTCCAAAAGAGCGCTCAGATATTTCGCCCACAAGTGATGGTACGTATTAGCCCGCGGCACCTTGCGCGGGTAATTCTGATCACTGTGGCGTGAACCGGAGCCAGTGAGCACGCCGCGGCAGCGCCGGCCAAACGCCCACGTTGAGGACGTTAACAGTGAATGGAGTGGAATAACTCTGGGCAGTGGGCAGTGGCTTCACAAAGTCTCTTAAACTGCCGGTGAAAGGCTTTGTCTCGCTACACTTGCTAAAAAGGCGCAAAGCAGCCCTTCAAGGCTAGTCGGACATGGCGGAACAGTCCGCAAATCAAGAGCGAGTGTGGCGGTATTTTAGGAACAGGACAGATGCACACTTCACAGGGGGTTGCTAAATTACGTGGACAATCTTTGGAATATTGTGCAAGGAACTAATATATCGTCGTTGATTTTATGAAACCTCCTATATGACTACACAGAAAATAATTTTTCAGGAGGAAGAAAAAAATTACAGTAATTATAGTCCTGTCGCTCTAATTTCCGGCAGCCAATCACGTTGCTGGTCGGCTACATTTAAATGTGTGCGTCTTGTGATTCGCTGATGAAGATGTTAAGCATTTCCTAAGGCTGGATAAATACTTACGGTCTTACTAATAAAAACTCCATATATAGACGTTTAACTGTCTTATACTTATACAATGAGTAGCTCGTTTATAAGTCGTGTGTAAATTACTTACTAATAATCACTACATACGTCGTGTATAACAGTATAACTGTTACACAGCTACGTCATAGTTTCGTCATTACTTCGTTACGAAAGGTAATAGATAATATCTGAGGTTCTCTACTGGATCCGGTAGAACGCTCTAGTGTGACGTGTTAAATATCGATAGTACAACTGGCTCTAATCGATTACCACACTACATTTTGGTCAAAGAGTACAAGCTACAGCAATATTATTCTAATAATTCTATGATCTTTGGTTTGTTCTTCTGTGGTTACAAGGTAAACATCATCATAAAATGACAGTCGATACGAACAGCTGTTAAAGGGGCGGCCATTTTTTCCCTACATACAACGCTTAAACAAGGGGTTTCGTGTATATAACTACTGCAAAGCAATTCCCATTGTATAGTTACAGCCTGTTTATACGTCCATAGCTTATTCACGGTTTATTAGTAACGTTTTCTGTCTCAACTCTGCATAAGTATCGTATAAAAACTATACACGGTTTATTAGTAAGACTTAATATATAAACTCCTGCCATTTTGGCTCTTTCGTTGGCGTTCGTAGAAAGCACATGAGGACGTTATTTGCCGCTCAATTATTTGCTCAATTACAGTGCGTTTGATTAATTATCATAGGAGCTACGACATGATAATATTTAACGGTGTGGCAAATAGATCCCTCGTCTGGTAGCTCGGCAACGAAAGAACAAAAATGGCGAACGATACTACATACCTAGCCTTTATAGAGCCTTGACTTCCTAAGACGTAAGCAAAGAGGAGGAGTCACGCCGGGAATAACAGCGTCGCGACTTTTTAAAAATTAATACACCTATACTGATCTTCGATGATGTCATTTTTATGCTCATATTCATAAAGTCACATAGGAGGCTTCATTAACTCGACGACGATATGGAATAAATTAGTAGTTTGGGGTTTTCCACGATCAAGACCAAATCACTGTTCCGGAGAAACAACGATGTAAGTCTGACAGTTTAACCTAGAATGGTTTTCAGGAGAAGCGAAAATAAATCTTATTTATAAATAATGGGTTTAAAAAGTTGAAAAAAAAAAAACATCGTTACGACAATTGAAATAAAGCAAAATATAAGTTTTTGGTTATTTTTAAATAGAAAATCATTATGACAATCGAAATGAAGCAAAATATTATAAATTTTTGGTTATTTTTAAATAGAAAATCGTTATAACAATCGAAATGAAGCGGAATATTATAAATTTTTGGTTATTTTTAAATAGAAAATCGTTATAACAATCGAAATGAAGCAACATATATTATTATTATTATTATTATTATTATTATTATTATTATGAACTTTTGGTTTTTAACGGGTTCTTATATTTCCTCAATAGATCGCGTGTTATTTCTTTTTCTTGTAATTTAATATCTTGTTCTTATTAAACAGTGTTGTGCGTAATTATTTCTATTTATTTTATAAACCATATTGAAAATTTCGATCCGAACTTCGTGGGAAGTTTGAGCTTTTACGTATTTTTAGCGCTTCCTGTAACTTTTGAAAGGAGCACAATCTGGCTAGATTGGCTAAATTTTCTATTACACATACCTTTTTTTTCCGTTCGGATTAACCAAAATTTCGGACTTCCGAAATTCTACTGTTCTTTTGATAAAATGTGAACTGATGTCTTACCAAATGCTGGAAGTATGTTTTGAAAATTTGTTATACTCTTAATTAATATTGGCACTGATACGTTTGTAGTTATTTCGATATCTGTCTTGTACATGGTAGTCCGTTTTTCATAGAAGCCCAGCGTAGCCTATTAAAACTTAGCGAAACGCATGCTGGAAAATTCTGTTTTGATCGCTTGCTGGTCTTCCTAGAATTGGCCAATACCATTTTTCTCTTCATCTCCACTATTTAAAAAACTAATTAGCAGTAAAGAACAAATGCAGCAGTCTATACAAAAAATGTATCTGGTTTCCGTGTTCGTTTTTTCTCAGAATTCATTATTTGTTTTGATTGCTTAAGGCTTCAATAGTATTTATGGATATTTTGTGAACGGTGAATTAAAATATGGCTGTAAAGCTCTTTTTTAACAACAGCGGTAGGCCTATTTATTACGCAATGCAGCACCGTCCGTCCGCATGAAATCGGAACACTCGGCGCATTGATTTTAATTTTGAAATTTTTACATATAAGTATCCAGTCTACAAACGTGATTACAGTCGGTTTTATCAGTCGCTTCTAATTATATCTCGTTAAAAGCGCGTTGTTTAACAAATTATATGGTAGGTCTTAGATAGGTAGGTAGGTAGGTAGGTAGGTAGTATTTTATTTAACGACGATTTCATTTGCAGAAATTTTTTGGAGTCTAAATTCAACTTGGACGAGAAATGGCAGGAAAGAGACCTCACTCAGGAACAATGTTATTTTTCGTGTCGTAAATCTGCCACTCGGGAATCACATCTTTACATCCCTCTTGAAGGAAGCCACGCTAAGGATTTTTACCACATTGTAAAATTCATCGTCATTGACCGAGTTTGAGCCTGCGATTCAAGGAAACCGAAGAACCTCTGATAAAAGTCTTGTAAGTTATCGCGCTGACTTTTTTTTTTATCTGCCCCATGAGAATGTTTGCTTTTAAATCATAAATCATAGCTTTGAAAGAGAATTGTACGTATGGAGTTAAAAAATTGTTTCAGTGATCCTACATATTTCGCCAAAGTGTTTTTGTAATTATCTCAAAACTTGGTTTTGGTTACTTATCCCCTTTTGATCGCGCATTCACGAATTTTTATTCTTTTCTGGAATTCAGTTTTTTTTATTAGCTTCGATAAAAATGGAAGACTCGATTGCAGTTACGTCCTCAACTTCAGTTTCGATTATGGGATCACGGTAAAGCAGCAAAGTTGCGTTATCAAAATGTATCACAGCAATGAGGAAGAATCATTAAACCATATTAATAATTAACACAGAAAAACCGGGGGTACCTGGGAAAAAATTGAGTTCGGGGACATTCAGGGAACGAATTTTTTTCGGGAAGAGAATGCATAATCCGGAGACTATTCCCGGGAGACGGGGACGTGTGGTAAAGGCTGGTTCACAATAAACCGGGAACGAGAACCAGAATGAAAACGAGAAGCAGAGGACGTGAATATGAAAACTTTTGATTCACAATAAACCGAGAACGTAGACAACTATGCATATCGATATGTATGTCAATAACGATATGTAAAGTCGATATTACGCATTCTGATGTTATTTGTGTATAATTGCCCAATGGCATTCTCTCATGAGTACAAGGCAGCCAACATAAACACAGGTTAACCAACTTCGAAATTTCAACTGAAACATTTCATTATGTACGGTACTATAAATATGCCCATGCATCTTTATTATCACAACCTATTTTAAGTCTATCATAAAGTAAAATAATTAGAGAAGAAACATTTGTAATAGAACAAAAATGAACACAACAGTAGTTATTGAATTGAAGCGTGAATATTTAGTGTGTAATACAACCAATACAGTAATAAAATATGATTCGCTTCCGATCGGTGTTCAAAGATGCAACTATTGAAAGCCACGTATTCTCCTTCATTTTCTCATCTTTATACGAGGCGCGCCGCTTATCGTGAACGTGAGGATTTCAATATTAGAATCTCATCAAATAAAACTTGCTCCATGATGCACAGCACAGAACAAAATAATGCATAAGTTATGTCACGGTCTTCTTGCTACAAAATATACGACGACAAAATAGCTTTTAGATGGCAATAGAATGAATCTAGTGGGCTATGATCGGAAACGTGAACGCCAAAGTTGAAACTTGGGCAACTCTCCGTTCCCGATCTCGGGCTCCGGCAAGCTTTTCGTTAATTGTGAATGCTCACATTTAAATGTATGCATTTTAACAATTTTACCGTTTTCGTTCCGATTCTCGTTTCCGGTTTATTGTGAACCAGCCTTAACCCTATTCTAGACATCCAGTACTAAGAAGAAAGAAATGCAGTTGTTAAAGCCAGTCTATGCATTTGTGCGTTGCTAGGTGACTGCGATATCACAAGACTACTGCAGAGCAATGCGCCTGGCTCGAATTCTCATTTAAACAATTGCAAACCGCTGTGGACCTTATTATGTGGAAGGCAATTCAGGAGGAATGAAGGAGGGTGAGAAGGTTTGGGGTTAAATACATCATTAATTCTAATGTAAAGCCACGATACACAATGTAAGAGAAAAAGATAAAGAAGGGGTGGGGGTTGGAAAATCGACTCGTAGTCGGGATTGTTTCGACTCGGGGGTGAGAGTGAGAGGGTGGTTTTGCGGTTATTGAGCACGATCATTAATTTCAAGTGACAAGAGATGCAAGAGCCGTAGACTTCCAGGGGAGGGGGTTGTATAATAACACTGTTTAGGGGAGAGGGGGTGGAAATCAGTCCGTCTGCGAAATGCTAACACGAATTAATTGGATCGCTGTTAAAATTCATCATTCTGACATGCCCGTCCCCCCTCCGCTCACCCTTCCCGGTACCTCTGCCCCCGATGCGTTTAATGGGCAGCTGAAAAAGGTAAAGGTGAAGTCAGGAAGAAATGTGGCTTAAAATTTTATAGAACATTCATAACAATGACATCCTTTATGGGGCAAGTTCTCTTGTACGCGTCATGATTCTTATTATATTGCCATCCTATATCCGAAATGAAGATGTGATACCTGGTCTGGATGATGGACGCCTTGCGGCGAGACTCGTTAGCATCCGAGGAATAATCGTCAGTTAGAGGTCTTCTGAATGGCAATCTGGTAGTGTCTGGGAAAGTTTTGTGTTATCTGCTGGCAATTATGAACTTACCTATGTTAGCTGTGCCGTAGGGTAAACTAGGGTCTGTTGGACAGTCGGGCATGTTGGACACTCTGTACTTCAACGTGTTACCACGCCACTTGTGGGCACCACATTCTGCTAGAAGTCAATGACGGAAGTAGCCACGAGTGGGGCTACTTCCGTCATTGACTTCTAGCAGAATGTGGTGTCCACAAGTGGCGTGGTAACACGTTGAAGTACAGAGTGTCCAACATGCCCGACTGTCCAACAGACCCTAGTTTACCCTATCCTTGGTGTTGAATAGCTACTCTTAAGGTGCATCTACACGGTTAAACTTGTCTTTTATCTTTAAGCATTCAAGCAATGCATTGTGAAGTAGGCCTAATATATTTTAATGCATATGGAGTGTTAGTTGGAAGGCCGGTGAGAAAAAGACCTTTGGGGAGGCCGAGACGTAGCTGGGAGGATAATATTAAAATAGATTTGAGGGAGGTGGGATATGATTTTAGGGACTGGATTAATCTTACTCAGGATAGGGACCGATGGCGGGCTTATGTGAGGATGACAATGAACCTCCGGGTTCCTTAAAAGCCATAAGTACGTACGTAGTGGAGATGACATTCAAAACGTTGCACCATATAGACACATAATCTTCACGCAACTTAATTGAACGCGCGTTTTAAACTTGATTATTTCAATACTCTTCCCAGATTGCGTGCGTACGCGCATGATAAATTGAACCGTATAGATGTAGGTTTATTGTGATATGGTTATCATTAAAATAAAAAAAACCTTGCCTCTTAGGGTTTTTATGCAAGAAGTACGCACCTAAACGGTTCGCTAATTTGCCGTCGAGATGGAAACCCCTTGCATTATTGTTGTTATTATTATTATTATTATTATTATTATTATTATTATTATTATTATTCTATTATTAATGACAATGGAGAAATTTACACAACGTAGAACTGCATGCATTGTATTCATCAAACATAATTAGGAACATTAAAGGCCCATTCACAATGAAAATTAAACATAACCGTAACATAAACACAGAAGTTTGCGCCCAGGCTACCAAATGGGATCATTCACAATGATTCACATAAGCACTGACATAAACATTACCGTAAGACGTTAACATGAAAGTTTGCAAACTCAAAACTTTCATGCTTATGCTTACGTGATTTGCAAACAGAACACAATCGTGGATTGCAGAAGTATACGACAGAATATGAGGAAATGGCGTCGTTGTTATGTTTCCATGGTTACCAAGTGTTTGCTGTTATGTTTATGTTCCCATCGTGAATGATGGTAAGACTTCTTGATTTTACTGTAACGTTAAGTTAATGCTTACGTTATGTTTAATTTTCATTGTGAATGAGCCTTAAATCCATACATTTGAGATGGGCAGGGCATGTAGCACGTAAGGGTGAATCCAGAAATGCGTATAGAGTGTTAGTTGGAGGCTGAGACGTAGATGGGAGAATAATATTAAAATGGATTTGAGGGAGTGTGGGATATGTTGCTAGGGACTGATTAATCTTGCCCAGGATAGGGACCGATGGCGGGCTTATGTGAGGGCAGCAATGAACCTCTGGGTTCTCTAAAAGCCATTTGTAAGTATTATTATTATTATTATTATTATTATTATTATTATTATTATTATTATTATTATTATTCCGAAATTGGAGGTGGTTTATAAAAATTGCTCAATTTGGTAAAATATTTATTAAGTTGCTAAAATATGAAAACTTGTTGGTGGAAAAGAAATTTCTGGTCTGGGAATACTGTATGTCGTAGTACATCCCTCACATTAGTGACAGTAATAGCCTAATTTACCTGGAATTTCATGGAAAATAAAGGGTCTCCTGTTTTACGCCCGGGATACGAGCTTTAAATTCACAAAGGCTATTCTTCATTTTATAATTTTTTTATTTTATTATTGTATTTTTTTTTTAAATTGTATAGACTAATCCAAATTTTGTTACATAGCTATTATGTTTTCTTTTTTTTTTATAGTAATAGGCCTGCTATATTTCTGTTGTATGTTTTTTTTTCCTGCATCTTTTATGGTCACCTAGGATGCGAAGCAGACGACTTCAAGTGTATCCCTCCCAATATTACTGACTGAGAAGAGAATTTTGTTGTAACAATCTGAATTGCATATGATTGTATTATCATCATCATTATTATTATCTTCACCACCGTTATCATTCATCATAATGAAATAATTCTGTTTAAACTTGTAGAGGTTGTTTTAATATTTAATTCTTACCTAAAATATCGTTACTATTAGCTAATATTACAGACTAAAAATAAAACCTAAGCGTGAAACTGCTGAATCGTTAAGTGAAATATATATAATTTCCTACCTCGTTATTTTTTGGCCCGCAGTAAAACATGTGGAGACAGGTTTGTCTGGCTTCCTGTATGACTTACGATGCTCGTTTGAGATGTCTCTGGCATCTCGTTCTCATGGTATTTTAATTGCACAGGTCAATTCTTGGAAATTTTCATGCAAGTTTCATGCTTTTCTGATTTTAGTTGAACAAGCGTAGTAACTCCGTTTCCTTGAGTGAGATTCCTTTAAATGTCAGCGATACTGATAATATTTCTGACCGTTTCCTTCTTTTTCACGACAAACTTTAACTTCAGTCTATCACGAAATTCTATTTATTCCTCTTTATTTATAAGATCTTAACTTTGGTCTATTCTGTGAAATCTATTTTTTGTTCTGTAGTATAGGTCCAAACTTCGGTCCGTACCGGAAGTCTTCTTCCTTTTCTGTACTATATGATATATTAATCTGTTCCAAAAGTATTACTCTTCTGTAATGTAAAATCCAAATATCGGCCTGTTCCGGAAGTTCTTCTTTTGCACTATAAGCTCCAAATATTGGTCACTTCCGGAAGTGTTCTCTTCTGTACTACAAGCTCCGAATATCTGTCTGTGCCGGAAGTTTTCTTCTTATTTCCTTCTATAGAGCAAGATCCAAATATCGGCCTGTTCCGGAAGTTCTTCTTTTGCACTATAAGCTCCAAATATTAGTCTGTTCCGGAAGTGTTCTCTTCTGTACTACAAGCTCCAAAAAATCTGTCTGTGCCGGAAGTTTTCTTCTTATTTCCTTCTATAGAGCAAGATCCAAATATCGGTCTATTCCGGAAGTTCTTCTTTTGCACTATAAGCTCCAAACATTAGTCTGTTCCGGAAGTGTTCTCTTCTGTACTACAAGCTCCAAATATCTGTCTGTGCCGGAAGTTTTCTTCTTATTTCCTTTCTATACAGCAAGATCCAAATATCGGTCTATTCCGGAAGTTCTTCTTTTGCACTATAAGCTCCAAATATCTGTCTGTGCCGGAAGTTTTCTTCTTATTTCCTTTCTATACAGCAAGATCCAAATATCGGCCTGTTCCGGAAGTTCTTCTTTTGCACTATAAGCTCCAAATATTGGTCAGTTCCGAAGTATTCTCTTCTGTACTACAAGCTCCAAATATCTGTCTGTGCCGGAAGTTTTCTTCTTATTTACTTTCTATACAGCAAGATCAAAATAACGGTATGTTCCGGAAGTTTTCTTCCTCTTCCTCTTCAGTAGACTTTCTATAAGATCAAAATATCGGTCTGTTCCGGAAGACTTTTTTTCCTGTCATGTATTATAAGACCCAAATATTGGTATTTTCCGAAAGTCTTCCTCTTCAGTACTATAAGATGTTATTATCGGCCTGTTCCGGGGGTCATTCTCTTCTGTTCTATAAGCTTCAAATATCGATCTGTTTCGTGAGACTTACTTTTCTTCTTCTGTATTACAAGATCCAAATGTCGGTCTTTTCCGAAACTTGTCTTTCCTCCTTTAAATATCGGCCTGTTCCGCAAGTTTTTTCTTCATCTTCTTCTTCTTCTTTTTCTTCTTCTTCTTCTGTACTATAATGTTAAATAAATCTGTCCCGGTAGTCTTCTCTTCAAATATCGATCTGTTCCGGAAGACTATTTTTCCTCTTCTGTACTATGAGATCAAATATCATTCTATTCTGGAAGTATTCTTCTTACTCTTTTGTACTCATTCATTCATAGTGTTCTGCACAAGGGCAAGTCTTTCACTGCAAACTCAGAATTCTCCAGTCTTTAATATTTTTCGCCTTCCTCTTTGTCTCCGCATATGATCCATATATCATAATGTCGTATATCATCCGATATCTTCTTCTGCCCCGATCTTTTCTCCCGTTCACCATTCCTTGCAGTGCATCCTTCAGTCGGCAGTGAACCAACCAATTCCCTTTTCTCCTCTTGATCAGTTTCAGCATTATTCTTTCTCCATCCACTCTTTCTAGCACAGCCTCATTTCACATTATGTCTCTCCATTTTACACGCCTCATTCTTCTCCATAACTTATCTTTAAAACAGAAAATTAACAATCCAATTTGGCCTTCAAATTTTGAGAGTCTGATACTGTATCGTACAGCTGCGTAGCCCCTGGGTCTAATGTCTTGCATTAGTGACACCGAATGAGAAAAAATTTCTCATAAAATTTCGGCCAGTGTATGGGACCGGTGTCCAGCCCACATCATGATGAAATTGGAGAACTATAGTGAGTAGCGAAATCCGTTTTCGAAAACCAGCTATACCGCCACACGTTAATTCTGTGCTGGTTGGATGATGACTCACCTCTACTGAGGCACGTGGACGTGAGGCCAGCAGTCGGCTGGTAGGCTTTGACCCTCCATGGGTTGTCGCGCAACGGATTTCATTCCGTACTATCCACAGTATATCGAGTTCATTTTAAGGATACAAAACTGGGAAGCAGGCTGTTGACTTTTCTTACACTGTAGTATCAAGTAAAGAAATAGGTAGAATTTTTGTATTAGACACATAATAATTAAGTGCGATGTTTTTGAGTAGGTATGCTCACAATTTTCAGATTATATTCACGACGGGAGTATAAAGCAGTGGAGAGGAGATTCGGTGAATTTACAGTCAGCTACACTTCATCAAGTGAAACATAACATGCTATCATTATTCGTCATGACTAATTACTCAGATTATATATTTTTTTGTCCATGTTGTGTTTTATTATTTATGCGTAACCATAGCGACTGCAGTTTGCATTGGTTTTACCGTTCTTTTCAATTGAAGCACAGCCGGAAGGGCTTTTGTTTAATAGGAATAAAGAACCGTTACTGAAAAACGCAAAAATTACAGCTTATACGAGAAATATAAAAAAGTATAAATTCTATTACACGCCATGCCACAGGGGTTACAAGTTCCAGCCTCGGGCTGCTGTGCACGTTCGTCATTGTGCGCCGCTGTGCCGTTTGCATAAGCGTTAAGGCCTCCAGGAAATTCCGCCATAACGCGTTCTCTCTTATCGTAAAATGGATCTCTCTCATTTGACTGAATACAAAATAATTTCTATGCTGCTTTGCGTTATTCTCTACAAACCTGAACATTTTTGTTTCTGTTTGTAATACGAGTACAGCAGCATCATCATCATCATCATCATCATCATCATCATCATCATCATCATCGCATAAAGAATATTTTTTAGATCATGATAGTTTGTGGTCACGAAGAACATTAAAAATGGGGAATAGCATAAAGTTCAGTTTCCTTCGAAAGTGGTTCTTTTAGTTGAAAATCTTGATACCACTGCCGCAATATACAGGGTGTTTCTACGAAGACCGTGCAGTACACTAGGAACTGATTCCTGATCTCGTGAAGGAAACAGTTGATATAATAATAATAATAATAATAATAATAATAATAATAATAATAATGGCTTTATTTAACCTGGCAGAGTTAAGGCCGTAAGGCCTTCTCTTACACTGAACCAGGATTAAAACTTGCTTACATAGTTGAACATAAAACTGGATCAGAATTATGTAATTACATACTGATACAATTTAGGTACGTAATGAGAACAAAAGAGGCAGTTACATAAAAATTTACCTCATAAAATAAAAATAAACATAGTGAAATACATATTAATGTTGTTGGAATCAAATACGAACCACATAAAACAGAAGCCGATAATTCAATAAAAAAAATGTACACAGTAAAAATAAAAATAAACATATTAGTATATATAGGCCTATTAGTATTAGATTACAATTAAGTAGGATTTACATAATTAAACCAGAAACCGACAATTGAATAAAATGTACACAAAAAATAGATTAATAATAAAAAAACAACACAGTGGGATACATATTGGCGTTAAGTGATAAATAAAGACATTTACATGATTACACAATAAAAATAAGAAACAAAAAAAAAATAAAAAAGATACATGTTATGATTTTAAAATTGACTGAGCTACACGTTTCTGCAAGTTGAACAAGGAAGTGGAAATTATGAAGGTATAGGAAGAGAAAAAGGAGTTGACTGGGTCGTTGGCTGAGAAGAAACTGCACACTGAAAGATGCAGTGGAAGAAATGTTGAACGGAAGAAGAGTTCGTAGCAGAAGAAGATATAAGATGATAGACGACATTAAGATATATGGATCATATGCGGAGAATAAGAAGAAAGCAGAAAATAGAAAATATTGGAGAAAACGGGATTTTCAGTGTAAGACCTGCCTTTGTGTATAGCTCTATGAATGAATGAAGTATTTAAATCTTCAGGATAATTGTATTTGGTGTATTATGAAGGTAATGGAGTAGCCTACAAAGTTACCAGCTTAGTTGGCTGAGGCGCTTGCCTGCCGATCCAGAGTAAAATTTGTAGGGACTATTAAAGCTGGTTTTCAAATACCCCACTTTGTACAGTAATGCACGTAGTCGCCCGACTGTGAACTGCGCGCGTCAACATAGTACGTATAGGCCAGGCCTACCAGAGTAATAAAACAAACAAAACGGTCAACTATACAATTTGCAGTTTGTTGTGAATTTTATGAAATGCTGTGTCCATTGTAGCAAACAGTGTGAGTTATTTAGAGTACAGTTCACAAGAATCTGTGTTACGGAGGCAAGAACTGTGATTATTTCCAAAACTATTCATAGTCGGACATACATACATAGACACATGTGTGACAGTTTTATTAGTTCTGTAAAATGTGAAATGCGAGAGAATGTGTTATTTGCATCACACCTAAAAAAATACCTTAACACAACCTCAACATTGACTTCTCGTGCGCATAATTGATTTGACACAAAATTGGCAGTTTTATTAGTTGTTGTGAAAATGTAACATGAGAGAGAATGTGTTATTTGCATAACACCTGAATAATACCTGAACACAACCTCAACGTTGACTTCTTGCGCACATAATTGATTTGGTGCAAAATGGACAGTTTTATTAGTTGTTGTGTAAAATGTGAAAGGAGAGAGGATGTGTTATTTGCATCAAACCTGAAAAATACTTGAACACAACCTCAATATTGACTTCTTGCGAACATAATTGATTTGACACAAAATTTACAGTTTTATTAGTTGTTGTGTAAAATGTGAAAGGAGAGAGGATGTGTTATTTGCATCAAACCTGAAAAATACTTGAACACAACCTCAATATTGACTTCTCGGGCGCATAATTGATTTGACACAAATTTGGCAGTTTTATTAGTTGTTGTGTAAAATGTAAAATGAGAGAGAATGTGTTATTTGCATAACACCTGAATAATACCTGAACACAACCTCAACGTTGACTTCTTGCGCACATAATTGATTTGGTACAAAATGGACAGTTTTATTAGTTGTTGTGTAAAATGTGAAAGGATTGAGGATGTGTTATTTGCATCAAACCTGAAAAATATTTGAACACAACCTCAATATTGATTTCTTGCGAACATAATTGATTTGACACAAGATTTGCAGTTTTATTAGTTGTTGTGTAAAATGTGAAAGGAGAGAGGATGTGTTATTTGCATCAAACCTGAAAAATACTTGAACACAACCTCAATATTGACTTCTCGGGCGCATAATTGATTTGACACAAATTTGGCAGTTTTATTAGTTGTTGTGTAAAATGTAAAATGAGAGAGAATGTGTTATTTGCATAACACCTGAATAATACCTGAACACAACCTCAACGTTGACTTCTTGCGCACATAATTGATTTGGTACAAAATGGACAGTTTTATTAGTTGTTGTGTAAAATGTGAAAGGATTGAGGATGTGTTATTTGCATCAAACCTGAAAAATATTTGAACACAACCTCAATATTGATTTCTTGCGAACATAATTGATTTGACACAAGATTTGCAGTTTTATTAGTTGTTGTGTAAAATGTGAAAGGAGAGAGGATGTGTTATTTGCATCAAACCTGAAAAATACTTGAACACAACCTCAATATTGACTTCTTGCGAACATAATTGATTTGACACAAGATTTACAGTTTTATTAGTTGTTGTGTAAAATGTAACATGAGAGAGAATGTGTTATTTGCATAACACCTGAATAATACCTGAACACAACCTCAACGTTGACTTCTTGCGAACATAATTGATTTGACACAAGATTTGCAGTTTTATTAGTTGTTGTGTAAAATGTAACATGAGAGAGAATGTGTTATTTGCATAACACCTGAATAATACCTGAACACAACCTCAACGTTGACTTCTTGCGCACATAATTGATTTGGTACAAAATGGACAGTTTTATTAGTTGTTGTGTAAAATGTGAAAGGAGAGAGGATGTGTTATTTGCATCAAACCTGAAAAATACTTGAACACAACCTCAATATTGACTTCTTGCGAACATAATTGATTTGACACAAAATTTGCAGTTTTATTAGTTGTTGTGTAAAATGTGAAATGAGAGAGAATGCGTTATTTGCATCAAACCTGAAAAGTACCTAAACACTATCTCAGCATTGACTTCTAGCGCACATAATTCATTTGATGCAAGATTTGCAGTTTTATTAGTTGTTGTGTAAAATGTGAATTGAGAGAGAATGTGTTATTTGCATTAGACCTGAAAAGTACCTGAACACAATCTCAGCATTGACTTCTACGGCACTTAATTCATTTGACGCAAGATTTGCAGTCTTATTAGTTGTGTAATATGAAATGAGATAGAATGTGTTATTTGCATTACACCTGAATAAAACCTGAACACAACCTCAACATTATTCTTGCGCGCATAATTGATTTGGCACAAGATTGGCAGTTTTATTAGTTGTTGTGAAAATGTTAAATGGAAATGTGTTATTTGCATCACACCTGAAAAATACCTGAACACAATTTCAGCATTGACTTCTTGCGCACATAATTGATTTGACACAAGATTGGCAGTTTTATTAGTTGTTGTGAAAATGCGAAATGAGAGAGAATGTGTTATTTGTATCACATCTGAACACAACCTCAATATTGACTTCTTGCGCGCATAATTTATTTAACACAAGATTGGCAGTTTTGTTAGTTGTATAAAATGTGAAATGAGAGAGAATGTGTATTTCCATCACACCTTAAAAAGTACCTGAACACAGCCTCAACATTGACTTCTTGCGCGCATAATTGATTTGACACGAGATTCGTAGCTTTATTAGCTGTTGTGTAAAATGTGGAATGAGAGAGAATGTAACTTATTATTTGCATCAAATCTGAAAAATACGTGAACACAACCTCAACATTATTCTTGCGCGCATAATTGATTTGACACAAGATTGGCAGTTTTATTAGTTGTTGTGTAAAATGCGAAATGAAAGAGAATGTGTTATTTGCATCATCCTGAATAATACCTGAACACAACCTCAACATTATTCTTTCACGCATAATTGATTTGGCACAAGATTGGCAGTTTTATTAGTTGTTGTATAAAATGCGAAATGAAAGAGAATGTGTTATTTGCATCATCCTGAATAATACCTGAACACAACCTCAACATTATTCTTGCACGCATAATTGATTTGGCACAAGATTGGCAGTTTTATTAGTTGTTGTATAAAATGCGAAATGAAAGAGAATGTGTTATTTGCATCATCCTGAATAATACCTGAACACAACCTCAACATTATTCTTGCACGCATAATTGATTTGGCACAAGACTGGCAGTTTTATTAGTTGTTGTGTAAAATGCGAAATGAAAGAGAATGTGTTATTTGCATCACACCTGAATAAAACCTGAACACAACCTCAACATTGATTCTTGCGCGCATAATTGATTGGGCACAAGATTGGCACTTTTATTAGTTGTTGTGTAAAATGTGAAATGAAAGAGAATGTGTTATTTGCATCACACCTGAATAATACCTGAACACAACCTCAACATTGACTTCTTGCGAGCATAATTGATTTGGCACAAGATTGGCAGTTTTATTAGTTGTTTCGTAAAATGAGAAATGTTATTTGCATCGCACCGTTTTATTTTTCTACTGAGTGAGTGAATACTGTTAGGTATTCCAGATATTTTGCTTCCAAGATTAGTCACCGTTTACTTTTCAAAACTGGACTGCGGCGCTAATACATGCATCAAGTGGTGACGGGGGTGTCTGCAGGACACAGGTGCAGCTGATGAGTGCTCTTCATGCCAATTTCCTTCCAGTGATCCGTGGTGCCAGGTTCTGCTCTTTATTTTGGCAAGGCTACAAACCCGGCGTGCACTTCGTCAACAAATTGTAATATCCGGGTTTGAGTTACACTGCGAAAGCCTGCCTTTGAAACTACTGACAGTGACCGAATATGCTCAATTTAGGCGCCTCTGCTCCTACCAGAAGTGCAAAAGTGAGGTAAAGGGAAACTGCTTGTAATGAAGAATTGATTTCTCTTAGAATTTTGGTTTCTTATAGAATGAGGTTTTTAAATTATATTTCTTTGTCTTCTCCTTTTTGTCTATGCCGAGACAGTCATCATCGTCATCAAGGAAATTTTTTTCTGTTTATGGTGTGTCACAATTTTCTTCTTCTTTCTGGTTTTTATCCTCACATATCCACCTTTTTGTGTCTTTCTTCGTCACGTTAATCAATGCACTTTCCTTCTCTACCATAAAGGTTGTTTTTATCAACAGTAATCTCACTAGAGGTTTTGATTTATCTAGAGAAAATCAAAACTCGAGTGGGATTTAATTGACTATTACACGATTAGAAGAAAATATATAAAGATTAGAAGAAACAAAGTACTCTAAGGCAATAAAATATTGACTTACTGAAATTCTGTTTCACTAATGTTAGCTTCACCATAACGTTTGAAGGGAGCCGCCATTTTCAATTGACTGTCTCTGCTGTAAACAAATGACGATCGCAAAGCATGTTTTATAGCACCGTAAAGAATTTGCAGTTTGAAATGTTGGCAAACAAAGAAACGAATGGTAGTGAGGTGATAAGAACAGAAGAAAGTATATAAAGATTAGAAGAAATAAAGTATCTAATGCAATGAAATAGATATTAATTGACTTACTAAAAGTCTATTTCGCTAATGTTACCGTCACTAAAATGTTTGAACGGAGCCGCCATTTTAAGTCGTCTATCTATGCGAGAAAGAAGTTACGATCGCAAACATGTTTTATAGTACCGGTACCGTAAAGAATTTGCAGTTTGAAATGTTGGCAAACAAAGAAACAAATGCTAAGTGATAAAAAGTAACAAATGCTAGGGTAATGATAAAAAGAAACAAATGCTATGGAAGCGATAAAATTAAACAAATGCTAGGGAAGCGATAAAATTGTGCGATAAGCAGCCATGATTGGTTTAAAGACGTCCTTTCGTACCGTTTTATTGGTCAATAGTAGTATGGTAAAGGTAAAGGTAAAGGTATCCCCGTAACATGCCATGAAGGCACTTGGGGGGCATGGAGGTAGAGCCCCATGCTTTCCATGACCTCGGCACTAGAATGATGTGGTGTGGTCGGCACCACGCAAAGGTAAAGGTATCCCTGTAACATGCCATGAAGGCACTTGGGGGGGGGCACGGAGGTAGAGCCCCATGCTTTTCATGACCTCGGCACTAGAATGAGGTGGTGTCAATAGTAGTATGACATAGTAAAAGTTTAATAGTCACTATAATAAGTTTATTCCTATTTTTCTTTTTTCGTCTTCCCAATATGGAACAGAGATTTGTCTCGCCTTTTTCCCCCATATTTATTTAGCTTCTATCACACTTCCATTACATTTTCTTTATTCCTTCCGTCTCTGCAGACGAGTTCGTGTACCAATAGCAGATACATGATCGCCAAGGTATTTTATTCCCCCCATTTTTGTTATATTTTAAAGGGATAATTCGAAAGTTTTTACGTGTAGAAAATATGATGAATATACGGAAGGACGGACGAATATAAATCCGTGTTTGATTTGCGCCGTTCTGCCTCGCTCACCATCACAGATGCAGCCTATATGATCCATGCTTCCGTACTCGCGCTGTAGAGGACAACACTCCAGCATATGATGCAATTTATTTAAATTAGGAATACGCACTGTAGTGTGTACTTTGGGTAGCTCTTTAATTGGTACTCTGACTCATGTTTCTCGCAGTACAGATGTACAGCAACCGTCTCGCATTACATTAACAACACAGGGTGACTAAAAAACCACGATCGTGCAGATGTTTCGTAATGACTGCTGTTATTGAAAGCGGCCTATTTCTGCGATGGAGACCAGTTACCAAGAGCCGTTCAAGTTTACGGCCACGAGTTGCGAAATCCGCTGTCATGTATTGGGGGGGGGGGAGGTACACGGTGACCGCCTGGGGCGCAGCACTCCGGAGGGGCGCAGCAGAGAGACAAGCTATATTTAAAGTGCCGTGCCTTGTCCGTCCGCCCGTGTTTGGTTCCATGCAAGACTTTTAACTATAATTGAGCGTAAGATGCGATTTCCCTACGCTACCTTTCCGTATCTAGGCAACGAGTAGTGAGTGGACTGCAGATGGCGCCTCAAGAGGTCCGTGACTTGAGTTGTTGCAGCTTGCGGATATGTTAAACTCATCAGCTTTCATTTGTTTGTATCTATTTTTGTTCGTATGTGTTGCGTTCATGGGCTATTACATTTGAAATGCCCCGTAAAATGGGATGCGGATTGTAAGTGGCGTGATGAAAAGGAAGCAAGTTGTGAAATTGTTACGTAAAGGGGATTATAGAGAGAAAATGAAATGTGAGTGAGAAGGGGAAGATAGAACAAAAAAAGCACGAAAGAAGGACGGATATGAAACACAGAAAGTGTTTGAGAAACAGAGGAAATAGTAACACGGTAGTGAAGAAGAAAGAAAAGGTGCCAGAAAAAGCCACTGTTTGAAATCAGTATCACAAATTAAGGATGAATACTAAAATGTATTTACTTACAAATGACTTTTAGAGAACCCGGAGGTTCATTGCCGGCCTCACATAAGCCCGGCATCGGTCCCTATCCTGAGCAAGATTAATCCAGTTCCTAGAATAATATCCTACTTCCCTCAAATCCATTTTAATATTATTCTCCCAGCTACGTATCGGTCTCCCCAAAAGCCCTTTTTTCCTTCTCGTCTCCCAGCTAACACTCTGTACGCATTTCTAGATTCGACCTTACGTGCTACATGCCCTGCCCCTCTCAAACGTCTGGATTTAATGTTACTAATTTTGTCAGGTGAAAAATAAAATGCGTGGAGTTCTGCGTTGTGTAACTTTCTCCATTCTCCTGTAACTTCATCCCTCTTAGACACAGATATTTTCCTAAACACCTTATTCTCAAACACCCTTAGCCTCTGTTCCTCTCTGAAAGTGAGAATTCAAGTTTAACAACCGTACAGATCAAACGGTAATATAATTATTTTATAAATTGTAACTTTCTGCTTTTTTTGAGAGCAGACTAGATGACGAAAAGCTTCTCAATCGAATAATAGCACGCATTTAATATACTTACTCTGCGTTTAATTTCCTCTCAAGTGTCATTTATGAGCCTATTTGTTGCGGTTGCTAAATTAATCCAAAATATTTAATTTTTACTCTTGCTTCTTAACACATTGAAGAGGTAAATGAAATAAGCGGCCCAGTATGCCCCCAGACTCCCAAGTTTTAGAAAAATTAATAAATTAATACAGAATTAATTACATTTTTAGTTGCAAAACAAAAACCTTCAGCTCTGTTACAGACAAATGGTTAATTTTGTCCAGTTTCACCGGAAATGAGCGTAAGCGATGTGCAGCAATTGCTTAAAAACACGAAGGCTATGAACGGCATTGTGACGTAATAATCAGGGTTTAACTCGCATAATCTCAAGCTAGCGAATTAGATGCTTCTGCACGTGTTCTGAACATTCAGAGAGGCTGATCTGTTAAAAGTAATGTTAGCAAGTTTTCATCAATTTATTTCTGTGTTAACGAACGAATCTTCCAAGATCATCGGGTCGAATCCTCCATTGAAGAGCCGTATACTGGTAGGTACTGTGTAACTATAAGACAACCGTGGCGAGAACGTGGCTCGCGAGACATTGTGGCTCGCTTTGATAGCTGTGCATTTCGCTTGCTTCTACCCTCCCCCAACCCCCACCCTCTCACTCATTGGAGTCAAACTCCGTTCCATTTGTATTTGTCTCTGACCTGCGAGTGGCATATATCTTTCTCGAAACCATGTACGAAAGTTCCAAGTAGGATGGGAGGACGCATTTTTTTGCTGCCAATATGATGGGAATATTAAATGTATGACTTGTTCACAAGTGTTACGAGGAAAACGGTTGTATAACATAAAACGGCTTTATACTACATGTTACTGATGAAACATTAAAAGGTTAAGTGTTATTGTTGTTATTATCATCATCATCATCATCACCATCAGCATCTCTGTACGTCGACCCTTTTTCAGCAGATTTACGAATAATGCGGTTAGCTCTTCAATTTGAAATCACTGATTTACTATGTGATGTCAAATGAAAGCTAGATGTAAGGACTTGACAAATGTTGAACTTACAAATCTTTGCCAAAAAATAAATATCCGAAGCTTCGTTCTTTCGCTTGCTCTGTTGAAGCCATGTTCGCTACAACTTACGTTTGTGAAAAATTATTTTCAACAATTAAAATAGTAAAAACCAAATTTAGTTCACGACTGACAGACAAATACCTTCGTGATCAACTACGACTGGCAGTAAGTGACATAATTCCTGATTTTGAAAATCTGTCGCAGAGACATTCTGAAGACAGTTAATTTTAGGTTGTGATATTGTTCATTTATTGTTCATTTCTTTCTTCGTTATACGTACTAAACATTATTTTGTAGCCTTGTACTGTATAAAATTATATTTAAGTGCTTGACGTAAGGAAAATGAAAATCCGTTAATATGTCAGACAGTTGCTTCACTTCCCCTTCGGGTGTCCGCCTCCCTCCATAGGTACTATGCACGTTGCAGGTTACACAGTGGCTCGGCGCACGATTACATTTTCGCCACCGCTGCTATAAGAGATTAAGCGTCAATTATAATATTATGCAAATCAAGCTTTCAGGTATAGCTCCCTGTGAAGTTGATTTGAACAATTTTGCCCTCGAAATTATTCAAATAAACTTCACAGGGAGTTATACCTGAAAGCTTGATTTGCATAATATACGTCACTGTTCGTTAACAGAAAACCACAATTTAAGTCACACAGAGTTAGTGTGCACTCAATGATGGTTGCTTGACGTTGTCAGCCCACTTTGAGGTCTGTGGATATAGAGGGAAAAATTGAATCGGTGTCGGGTAGAGTTCCCGGGTAGCTCAGTGGTAGAGCGTTGGTACGTTTAACCAAAGGTCCCGGGTTCGATACGGCCCCGGAACAGTTTTTCCCTCGAAATTATTCAAATAAACTTCACAGGGAGTTATACCTGAAAGCTTGATTTGCATAATATATGTCACTGTTCGTTAACAGAAAACCACAATTTAAGTCACACAGAGTTAGTGTGCACTCAATGATGGTTGCTTGACGGTTGTCAGCCCACTTTGAGGTCTGTGGATATAGAGGGAAAAATTGAATCGGTGTCGGGTAGAGTTCCCGGGTAGCTCAGTGGTAGAGCGTTGGTACGTTTAACCAAAGGTCCCGGGTTCGATACGGCCCCGGAACAGTTTTTCCCTCGAAATTATTCAAATAAACTTCACAGGGAGTTATACCTGAAAGGTTGATTTGCATATGTCACTGTTCGTTAACAGAAAACCACAATTTAAGTCACACAGAGTTAGTGTGCACTCAATGATGGTTGCTTGACGGTTGTCAGCCCATTTTGAGGTCTGTGGATATAGAGGGAAAAATTGAATCGGTGTCGGGTAGAGTTCCCGGGTAGCTCAGTGGTAGAGCGTTGGTACGTTTAACCAAAGGTCCCGGGTTCGATACCCGGCCCCGGAACAATTTTGCCCTGGAAATTATTCAATTACAATATTGTAGGGCACGAGACAGCTTCCAAAAACCGACGCAATGAAATAATACTTGCGCACGAAGCTATGTAAAGGGTGCATTCTTCTGTCAACTTTGACTTGCACTCGCCGTGTCTTGAACTGGATGTCTGGATTGAACAGCCAGTTAGCAGTAGACACCATGATCACGCCCAAGATCACCCGCGTACTATCCCAACACGCTACCACGAGGCTTGCATGCAACACAAACCTACTGTTATCTGAGGTACATGGAAATGACCCTGGTGGAGACACCCCCATGCAGGGATATACCGGTTTCAAGGAACAGGTCTAAGCTGTAATTATTCATTCCCTTCCGCATTTTATAGTGCATTCTGAGAAGAAACACCTGCCGCCGTAGAGAGAGAGAGAGAGAGAGAGAGAGAGAGAGAGAGAGAGACAGAGCTCAAGTTCATATAATTGGTGCGGGTGCTTAATGTTCGGTATCAGTGCACATGTTGTCAAATGCAGGTCCTACCACGTGTTCAACCACGTTAAAATATTCCGAAAAACCTGACACAGCACGAAAATATGTAATAACTTGTTCTCGTCATGCGAGAATTTTACGTGGAAACAATACAATGGGACAGATAAACGGTTTTATCTATGTCGGGTGTGAAAAAAATGCCCCTATCCAATCGATGTTGAAAGAGAGGTCAATATTTCAACAAGCGTGCAGCGTAATTTTAGGAACTTTAAAGAGGAATATGAAAAGGAATGGAAAAACCATTTATATCATCACCCGGACAAAAATTACAGCTTAGCAAGCATTTAAATGTGAAGATAGGCCTATTGCAGATTTGTATGAACACCATGAAGGTGATTTGGGGGACATGAAGTAGAGCTCCATGCTTTCTTGACCACGGCAGTAGAATGAGTAGCCTTATTCTCAAGAAATACTCAGTAACCTAATCAATTTTGATAGGCTGAGTGAACTTCGGGACCGTTTTGGAAGTTTTGGTAACATGAAAGATCTCACTACCACCCAGGATTGAACTCCGGACCTTCCACTCTATAGCCAATTTTGCAGTTCTAAATGAGCTACATGATCGCCATAGTTATCATAAATCATTATTGACATTATTATGTTAATTCAATGGTCTACAAAAAAAAAAAACTGTTTGTCTGCTACTGAGAAAATTTAAATTGTTTTATACAGAAATTGATGCGCTGATTCCAGGTCTGTAATCAGATTTATCATACCACGTCAGATTTTTTAGTAACAATAATTCTAAATCTTAAGTTACTATTCAGTATATACCTGTACCATAAAGTCAGAGATATAAATTGGGCTTAGTTTATATATTCTTTACAAATTGTTATATTATATTATTTTAAATACATTTATAAGAATATATATACAGAAATCATCGATAATGCTCGGATCATATTGACCCTGGTACTTGGATTCCATAATTGATATGTCCTGATGGAATTTCTCACCATGTTCGTCACTTACAGCGCCGAGATTTTTAATACCATGCATTTTAATACCGTGAAATTAAATAGACATCTGACACGATATTTTGTGACATACAACAAACTAATTTTAATTATTATTTCCATGGTAACAAGAACAGCTGAAACATAAATACAGCCATACAGTTAATGTGGGTGATGAGCTCTATCTTTTATACGTAGTATTTCCGGACACTACTTTATTAAGAAAGATATTTAATTTCATGCCCTCTATCACATCAGAAAATTAGGAATAGTTATTCTGTTACATTCTGTATAAGACGCACAGTGGGTCAGTAAGTCCCTTGGTGTATGGTCCGTCCCAGTAACTGTCCTCAAAAAGGCATGTAAAGCGTCACATGCTTTCTGATAAGTTTTACTCGTCGTTAAATAACCTATAAGTTAATAATTGAGGGGCTGGATGCAAGAAGGGCATTTTAGAGGATGTGCCCTTTGTGAGTAAAACGCTTTATTGTGTTCTCTGACCTGTTATGCATATGATCACCAAGTTGTAGTTCAATACTGTAATCATAGAGGTCAGGAGTACCCAAAATGTAAAGGCGTGCATAGATAACATTATTACAGTTTGAATTTTCAACATCAATTTTCTCAAAACTTGCATTTGAGAGAAGTGCCTTTCTTGCACCCAACCCCTCAATTGAGAGGGTATGTGTCATCTTAATGTCACATTATTTTTTTTAATCTCGTTCCTGCACTAGCTATTGGAGAAGATTTTCAAATACTAGGATATCTCCTACCGTTGTTCTACCGTAGCTCCATTGTCTTTATCTCATATTATCTCCGAATATCCTTTGTAGTTTAAAGTACCAGGGTGTTAACTACGGAGAGATAACCAAAGGCGTTGCTTGATGGAGATTTTAGGGTCACCAGAACTTGGAGCGAGCTTCGGGATCAGGTGGATGTGGAAGTTACGACGGCATTGATTCCCTCTACTTGAGATGGAGTTGAGTGAAGTCTTGAGGACTGTGATGAACCTCCGGGTCCTTTAAAAGCAGGAACTTCTTGATTGGTTCAAGAGGTCCCGACAGCAATTGATTAGATCAAGGATTGGCGAACTGAGGTCCAAGAGTCGCATTCGGCTCTCTTGTGAGAAGATAAGGCAAAGAGTAGAACCAGCAAAGGTCAACTACAGAGGGTGTTTACCATGAATATTGATTACAATAACATAAATAGATTGTATGAAGCCACTTAGTCTGTGTCTGTTTCTTTGTAAGAGTAGGCCTATGTAATTTCTTAATCTTTTTTAACTAGAAATCCCTTCATCTCCTGTCTTACTAGTAATATGAGTATCATTATTATAATAACTGAGCATACTACCGTATCTTAGTGTTATCTCGATGATAATCAACTTTGCTATATCCTTCGTAAGCAAGTACACATCAGTCTGTGAACGTTTCTTGCTCACATTAGTTTCATTCTGATGATAATCAGCTTAATTATTCCTTTCTAGTTTAATTCTGATGATGATAATCAGCTTAACTATTTCTTTTGTATGTAAGTGCACTTCGGTCTGTGGATGTTTTGAATTTACACTCGTTTCATCCTGTTGGTAATCAGCTTAACTATTGCTTCGTATGTAGGCACACGTCGATTTATGGACGTTTGAATTTACCCTCGTTTTATCCTGATGATAATTAGCTTAACTGTTGCTTTCGTATATAAGTACACTTCAATCTATGGACGTTTTCAATTTACCCTCGTTTCATCCTAATGATAAGCAACTTAACTATTGCTTTCGTATGTAGGCACAAGTCGAATTATGGACTTTTGAATTTACCCTCGTTTTATCCTGATGATAAGCAACTTAACTATTGCTTTCGTATGTAGGCACAAGTCGAATTATGGACTTTTGAATTTACCCTCGTTTTATCCTGATGATAATCAGCTTAACTATTGCTTTCGTATGTAGGCACAAGTCGATTTATGGACGTTTTGAATTTACCCTCGTTTTATCCTGATGATAATCAGCTTAACTATTGCTTTCGTATGTAGGCACAAGTCGATTTATGGACGTTTTGAATTTACCCTCGTTTTATCCTGATGATAATCAGCTTAACTATTGCTTTCGTATGTAGGCACAAGTCGATTTATGGACGTTTTGAATTTACCCTCGTTTTATCCTGATGATAATCAGCTGAACTATTGCTTTCGTATATAAGTACACTTCAATCTATGGACGTTTTCAATTTACCCTCGTTTCATCCTAATGTTAATCAGCTTAACTATTGCTTTCGTATGTAGGCACAAGTCGATTTATGGACGTTTTGAATTTACCCTCGTTTCATCCTAATGATAATCAGCTTAACTATTGCTTTCGTATGTAGGCACAAGTCGATTTATGGACGTTTTGAATTTACCCTCGTTTCATCCTAATGATAATCAGCTTAACTATTGCTTTCGTATGTAGGCACAAGTCGATTTATGGACGTTTTGAATTTACCCTCGTTTCATCCTAATGATAATCAGCTTAACTATTGCTTTCGTATGTAGGCACAAGTCGATTTATGGACGTTTTGAATTTACCCTCGTTTTATCCTGATGATAATCAGCTTAACTATTGCTTTCGTATGTAGGCACACGTCGATTTATGGACGTTTTGAATTTACCCTCGTTTCATCCTAATGATAATCAGCTTAACTATTGCTTTCGTATGTAGGCACAAGTCGATTTATGGACGTTTTGAATTTACCCTCGTTTCATCCTAATGATAATCAGCTTAACTATTGCTTTCGTATGTAGGCACACGTCGATTTATGGACGTTTTGAATTTACCCTCGTTTCATCCTAATGATAATCAGCTTAACTATTGCTTTCGTATGTAGGCACAAGTCGATTTATGGACGTTTTGAATTTACCCTCGTTTCATCCTAATGATAATCAGCTTAACTATTGCTTTCGTATGTAGGCACAAGTCGATTTATGGACGTTTTGAATTTACCCTCGTTTCATCCTAATGATAATCAGCTTAACTATTGCTTTCGTATGTAGGCACAAGTCGATTTATGGACGTTTTGAATTTACCCTCGTTTCATCCTAATGATAATCAGCTTAACTATTGCTTTCGTATATAAATACACTTCAATCTATGGACGTTTTGAATTTACCCTCGTTTCATCCTAATGATAATCAGCTTAACTATTGCTTTCGTATGTAGGCACAAGTCGATTTATGGACGTTTTGAATTTACCCTCGTTTCATCCTAATGATAATCAGCTTAACTATTGCTTTCGTATGTAGGCACAAGTCGATTTATGGACGTTTTGAATTTACCCTCGTTTCATCCTAATGATAATCAGCTTAACTATTGCTTTCGTATGTAGGCACACGTCGATTTATGGACGTTTTGAATTTACCCTCGTTTCATCCTAATGATAATCAGCTTAACTATTGCTTTCGTATGTAGGCACAAGTCGATTTATGGACGTTTTGAATTTACCCTCGTTTCATCCTAATGATAATCAGCTTAACTATTGCTTTCGTATGTAGGCACAAGTCGATTTATGGACGTTTTGAATTTACCCTCGTTTCATCCTAATGATAATCAGCTTAACTATTGCTTTCGTATGTAGGCACACGTCGATTTATGGACGTTTTGAATTTACCCTCGTTTCATCCTAATGATAATCAGCTTAACTATTGCTTTCGTATGTAGGCACAAGTCGATTTATGGACGTTTTGAATTTACCCTCGTTTCATCCTAATGATAATCAGCTTAACTATTGCTTTCGTATGTAGGCACACGTCGATTTATGGACGTTTTGAATTTACCCTCGTTTCATCCTAATGATAATCAGCTTAACTATTGCTTTCGTATGTAGGCACAAGTCGATTTATGGACGTTTTGAATTTACCCTCGTTTCATCCTAATGATAATCAGCTTAACTATTGCTTTCGTATGTAGGCACAAGTCGATTTATGGACGTTTTGAATTTACCCTCGTTTCATCCTAATGATAATCAGCTTAACTATTGCTTTCGTATGTAGGCACACGTCGATTTATGGACGTTTTGAATTTACCCTCGTTTCATCCTAATGATAATCAGCTTAACTATTGCTTTCGTATGTAGGCACAAGTCGATTTATGGACGTTTTGAATTTACCCTCGTTTCATCCTAATGATAATCAGCTTAACTATTGCTTTCGTATGTAGGCACAAGTCGATTTATGGACGTTTTGAATTTACCCTCGTTTCATCCTAATGATAATCAGCTTAACTATTGCTTTCGTATGTATGCACAAGTCGATTTATGGACGTTTTGAATTTACCCTCGTTTCATCCTAATGATAATCAGCTTAACTATTGCTTTCGTATGTAGGCACAAGTCGATTTATGGACGTTTTGAATTTACCCTCGTTTCATCCTAATGATAATCAGCTTAACTATTGCTTTCGTATGTAGGCACACGTCGATTTATGGACGTTTTGAATTTACCCTCGTTTCATCCTAATGATAATCAGCTTAACTATTGCTTTCGTATGTAGGCACAAGTCGATTTATGGACGTTTTGAATTTACCCTCGTTTCATCCTAATGATAATCAGCTTAACTATTGCTTTCGTATGTAGGCACACGTCGATTTATGGACGTTTTGAATTTACCCTCGTTTCATCCTAATGATAATCAGCTTAACTATTGCTTTCGTATGTAGGCACAAGTCGATTTATGGACGTTTTGAATTTACCCTCGTTTCATCCTAATGATAATCAGCTTAACTATTGCTTTCGTATGTAGGCACAAGTCGATTTATGGACGTTTTGAATTTACCCTCGTTTCATCCTAATGATAATCAGCTTAACTATTGCTTTCGTATGTATGCACAAGTCGATTTATGGACGTTTTGAATTTACCCTCGTTTCATCCTAATGATAATCAGCTTAACTATTGCTTTCGTATGTAGGCACAAGTCGATTTATGGACGTTTTGAATTTACCCTCGTTTCATCCTAATGATAATCAGCTTAACTATTGCTTTCGTATGTAGGCACACGTCGATTTATGGACGTTTTGAATTTACCCTCGTTTCATCCTAATGATAATCAGCTTAACTATTGCTTTCGTATGTAGGCACAAGTCGATTTATGGACGTTTTGAATTTACCCTCGTTTCATCCTAATGATAATCAGCTTAACTATTGCTTTCGTATGTAGGCACAAGTCGATTTATGGACGTTTTGAATTTACCCTCGTTTCATCCTAATGATAATCAGCTTAACTATTGCTTTCGTATATAAATACACTTCAATCTATGGACGTTTTGAATTTACCCTCGTTTCATCCTAATGATAATCAGCTTAACTATTGCTTTCGTATGTAGGCACAAGTCGATTTATGGACGTTTTGAATTTACCCTCGTTTCATCCTAATGATAATCAGCTTAACTATTGCTTTCGTATGTAGGCACAAGTCGATTTATGGACGTTTTGAATTTACCCTCGTTTCATCCTAATGATAATCAGCTTAACTATTGCTTTCGTATGTAGGCACAAGTCGATTTATGGACGTTTTGAATTTACCCTCGTTTCATCCTAATGATAATCAGCTTAACTATTGCTTTCGTATATAAATACACTTCAATCTATGGACGTTTTGAATTTACCCTCGTTTCATCCTAATGATAATCAGCTTAACTATTGCTTTCGTATGTAGGCACAAGTCGATTTATGGACGTTTTGAATTTACCCTCGTTTTATCCTGATGATAATCAGCTTAACTATTGCTTTCGTATGTAGGCACACGTCGATTTATGGACGTTTTGAATTTACCCTCGTTTCATCCTAATGATAATCAGCTTAACTATTGCTTTCGTATGTAGGCACAAGTCGATTTATGGACGTTTTGAATTTACCCTCGTTTCATCCTAATGATAATCAGCTTAACTATTGCTTTCGTATGTAGGCACACGTCGATTTATGGACGTTTTGAATTTACCCTCGTTTCATCCTAATGATAATCAGCTTAACTATTGCTTTCGTATGTAGGCACAAGTCGATTTATGGACGTTTTGAATTTACCCTCGTTTCATCCTAATGATAATCAGCTTAACTATTGCTTTCGTATGTAGGCACAAGTCGATTTATGGACGTTTTGAATTTACCCTCGTTTCATCCTAATGATAATCAGCTTAACTATTGCTTTCGTATGTAGGCACAAGTCGATTTATGGACGTTTTGAATTTACCCTCGTTTCATCCTAATGATAATCAGCTTAACTATTGCTTTCGTATGTAGGCACACGTCGATTTATGGACGTTTTGAATTTACCCTCGTTTCATCCTAATGATAATCAGCTTAACTATTGCTTTCGTATGTAGGCACAAGTCGATTTATGGACGTTTTGAATTTACCCTCGTTTCATCCTAATGATAATCAGCTTAACTATTGCTTTCGTATGTAGGCACAAGTCGATTTATGGACGTTTTGAATTTACCCTCGTTTCATCCTAATGATAATCAGCTTAACTATTGCTTTCGTATGTAGGCACACGTCGATTTATGGACGTTTTGAATTTACCCTCGTTTCATCCTAATGATAATCAGCTTAACTATTGCTTTCGTATGTAGGCACAAGTCGATTTATGGACGTTTTGAATTTACCCTCGTTTCATCCTAATGATAATCAGCTTAACTATTGCTTTCGTATGTAGGCACAAGTCGATTTATGGACGTTTTGAATTTACCCTCGTTTCATCCTAATGATAATCAGCTTAACTATTGCTTTCGTATGTAGGCACACGTCGATTTATGGACGTTTTGAATTTACCCTCGTTTCATCCTAATGATAATCAGCTTAACTATTGCTTTCGTATGTAGGCACAAGTCGATTTATGGACGTTTTGAATTTACCCTCGTTTCATCCTAATGATAATCAGCTTAACTATTGCTTTCGTATGTAGGCACACGTCGATTTATGGACGTTTTGAATTTACCCTCGTTTCATCCTAATGATAATCAGCTTAACTATTGCTTTCGTATGTAGGCACAAGTCGATTTATGGACGTTTTGAATTTACCCTCGTTTCATCCTAATGATAATCAGCTTAACTATTGCTTTCGTATGTAGGCACAAGTCGATTTATGGACGTTTTGAATTTACCCTCGTTTCATCCTAATGATAATCAGCTTAACTATTGCTTTCGTATGTAGGCACACGTCGATTTATGGACGTTTTGAATTTACCCTCGTTTCATCCTAATGATAATCAGCTTAACTATTGCTTTCGTATGTAGGCACAAGTCGATTTATGGACGTTTTGAATTTACCCTCGTTTCATCCTAATGATAATCAGCTTAACTATTGCTTTCGTATGTAGGCACAAGTCGATTTATGGACGTTTTGAATTTACCCTCGTTTCATCCTAATGATAATCAGCTTAACTATTGCTTTCGTATGTATGCACAAGTCGATTTATGGACGTTTTGAATTTACCCTCGTTTCATCCTAATGATAATCAGCTTAACTATTGCTTTCGTATGTAGGCACAAGTCGATTTATGGACGTTTTGAATTTACCCTCGTTTCATCCTAATGATAATCAGCTTAACTATTGCTTTCGTATATAAATACACTTCAATCTATGGACGTTTTGAATTTACCCTCGTTTCATCCTAATGATAATCAGCTTAACTATTGCTTTCGTATGTAGGCACAAGTCGATTTATGGACGTTTTGAATTTACCCTCGTTTCATCCTAATGATAATCAGCTTAACTATTGCTTTCGTATGTAGGCACAAGTCGATTTATGGACGTTTTGAATTTACCCTCGTTTCATCCTAATGATAATCAGCTTAACTATTGCTTTCGTATGTAGGCACAAGTCGATTTATGGACGTTTTGAATTTACCCTCGTTTCATCCTAATGATAATCAGCTTAACTATTGCTTTCGTATATAAATACACTTCAATCTATGGACGTTTTGAATTTACCCTCGTTTCATCCTAATGATAATCAGCTTAACTATTGCTTTCGTATGTAGGCACAAGTCGATTTATGGACGTTTTGAATTTACCCTCGTTTCATCCTAATGATAATCAGCTTAACTATTGCTTTCGTATGTAGGCACAAGTCGATTTATGGACGTTTTGAATTTACCCTCGTTTCATCCTAATGATAATCAGCTTAACTATTGCTTTCGTATGTAGGCACAAGTCGATTTATGGACGTTTTGAATTTACCCTCGTTTCATCCTAATGATAATCAGCTTAACTATTGCTTTCGTATATAAATACACTTCAATCTATGGACGTTTTGAATTTACCCTCGTTTCATCCTAATGATAATCAGCTTAACTATTGCTTTCGTATGTAGGCACAAGTCGATTTATGGACGTTTTGAATTTACCCTCGTTTCATCCTAATGATAATCAGCTTAACTATTGCTTTCGTATGTAGGCACAAGTCGATTTATGGACGTTTTGAATTTACCCTCGTTTCATCCTAATGATAATCAGCTTAACTATTGCTTTCGTATATAAATACACTTCAATCTATGGACGTTTTGAATTTACCCTCGTTTCATCCTAATGATAATCAGCTTAACTATTGCTTTCGTATGTAGGCACAAGTCGATTTATGGACGTTTTGAATTTACCCTCGTTTTATCCTGATGATAATCAGCTTAACTATTGCTTTCGTATGTAGGCACAAGTCGATTTATGGACGTTTTGAATTTACCCTCGTTTTATCCTGATGATAATCAGCTTAACTATTGCTTTCGTATGTAGGCACAAGTCGATTTATGGACGTTTTGAATTTACCCTCGTTTTATCCTGATGATAATCAGCTGAACTATTGCTTTCGTATATAAGTACACTTCAATCTATGGACGTTTTCAATTTACCCTCGTTTCATCCTAATGTTAATCAGCTTAACTATTGCTTTCGTATATAGGCACAAGTCGATTTATGGACGTTTTCAATTTACCCTCGTTTTATCCTGATGATAATCAGCTTAACTATTGCTTTCGTATGTAGGCACAAGTCGATTTATGGACGTTTTGAATTTACCCTCGTTTTATCCTGATGATACTTACTTACTTACAAATGGCTTTTAAGGAACCCGAAGGTTCATTGCCGCCCTCACATAAGCCCGCCATCGGTCCCTATCCTGTGCTAGATTAAGCCAGTCTCTATCATCATACCCCACCTCCCTCAAATCCATTTTAATATTATCCTCCCATCTACGTCTCGGCCTTCCTAAAGGTCTTTTTCCCTCCGGTCTCCCAACTAACACTCTATATGCATTTCTGGATTCGCCCATACGTGCTACATGCCCTGCCCATCTCAAACGTCTGGATTTCAAGTTCCTAATTATGTCAGGTGAAGAATACAATGCGTGCAGTTCTGTGTTGTGTAACTTTCTCCATTCTCCTGTAACTTCATCCCGCTTAGCCCCAAATATTTTCCTAAGCACCTTATTCTCAAACACCCTTAACCTATGTTCCTCTCTCAGAGTGAGAGTCCAAGTTTCACAGCCATATAGAAGAACCGGTAATATAACTGTTTTATAAATTCTAACTTTCAGATTTTTGGACAGCAGACTGGATGACAAGAGCTTCTCAACCGAATAATAACACGCATTTCCCATATTTATTCTGCGTTTAATTTCCTCCCGAGTGTCATTTACATTTGTTACTGTTGCTCCAAGATATTTGAATTTTTCCACCTCTTCGAAGGATAAATCTCCAATATTTATATTTCCATTTCGTACAATATTCCCGTCACGAGACATAATCATATACTTTGTCTTTTCGGGATTTACTTCCAAACCGATCGCTTTACTTGCTTCAAGTAAAATTTCCGTGTTTTCCCTAACCGTTTGTGTATTTTCTCCTAACATATTCACGTCATCTGCATAGACAAGAAGCTGATGTAGCCCGTTCAATTCCAAACCCTGCCTGTTATCCTGAACTTTCCTAATGGCATATTCTAAAGCGAAGTTAAAAAGTAAAGGTGATAGTGCATCTCCCTGCTTTAGCCCGCAGTGAATTGGAAAAGGATCAGATAGAAACTGACCTATACGGACTCTGCTGTATGTTTCACTGAGACACATTTTAATTAATCGAACTAGTTTCTTGGGAATACCAAATTCAATAAGAATATCATATAATACTTCCCTCTTAACCGAGTCATATGCCTTTTTGAAATCTATGAATAACTGATGTACTGTACCCTTATACTCCCATTTTTTCTCCATTATCTGCCGAATACAAAAAATCTGATCAATAGTCGATCTATTACGCCGAAAACCGCACTGATGATCCCCAATAATTTCATCTACGTACGGAGTTAATCTCCTCAAAAGAATATTGGACAAAATTTTGTACGACGTCAACAAAAGTGATATTCCTCGAAAGTTACCACAGTTGGTTTTGTCCCCCTTTTTAAAAATAGGTACAATTATGGACTCCTTCCATTGTTCTGGTACAATTTCCTTTTCCCAAATAGCAAGTACAAGTTTATAAATTTCGCTATATAATGCACTTCCACCCTCTTGTATTAATTCTGCTGGAATTTGATCAATACCTGGAGACTTGTACTTTTTCAGATTTTCTATCGCAATTTCGACTTCTGAAATCGTGGGTTCGGGTATAAATGGCTCAGCAGTTTGTATTTCAATATCGTCCCGATCATTTCTATTTGGCCTATGTACATTTAGTAGTTGCGCAAAATAGTTTTTCCATCTGTTTAGGATTGATGAAGAGTCTGCAAGCAAGTCACCATTCTCATCCTTGATCACGTTTACCCTTGACTGATATCCGTTCTTAAATTCCTTTATACCCTTATATAAATCTCGAATGTTTTTATTCTTACTATTTGTTTCTACCTCATTCAGTTTTTCCTTCAAGTAACCTCTCTTTTTATTCCTAAGTGTACGACTTGCTTCCCGTCTTTCATTGAAATAATTATCTCTATTCTCCTCAACTGGATCCTGTAAGAATTTCAATTTTGCCTGTTTCCTTCTTTCTACTACCATGCAACAATCTTCATCAAACCACGGTTTCTTTTTCTTAGTTTCATAATAACCTATGCTCTGCTCAGCTGCAATTTTGATACTATCTCTGATATTTTCCCACACGCTATTAACATCTAATTCTTTCTCAACTTCGTCGGAACTTTCTAAAGTGGCAAACCTATTCGAAATTTCGACCTGATAATTTTGCTTAGCTTCCTCGTCCTTTAATTTCAAAATATTGAATTTAGTAATATTAACTTGTTGCTCTACTCGCTTGGCTACTGATAATCTTTCTCTTAATTCTCCAATCACCAAATAATGGTCAGAATTACAGTCTGCACCTCTGAAAGTTCGAATATCTACTATACTAGTATGTCTCCGTTTATCTATCAAGATGTGATCTATTTGGTTGTGTGTCAATCCATCTGGAGAAGTCCAAGTATATTTATGTATATCCTTATGGGGGAATGTTGTACTTTTGACAATTAAATTTTTCGATGTGGCAAAGTTGACTAATCTAACTCCATTGTCACTACTAATTGCGTGTAGGCTCTCTTTTCCAATAGTTGGTCTAAAAATATCCTCCCGTCCTACTTTAGCGTTGAAATCCCCCAATAAAATTTTCATATGATATCTAGGAAACTGATCAAAAGTATGTTCCAATTCCTCATAGAAGCTATCCTTTATATAGTCGTCTTTCTCTTCTGTAGGGGCGTGAGCATTTATAACTATGATGTCGCACCATCTACCCTTAAGTACTAAATATGATAACCTGTCACTGATAAATTCGACCTTTTTTACTGCTGATTTTATTCTTTTATGTACAAAGAATCCTGTTCCTAATTGGTGATTATTATTTCCTTCCCCATAATACAACAAGTAATCTCCTATTTGTGATATGCCATTCCCATCTAACCTAACCTCTTGTACTCCCACAAAGTCTATTCTATATCTAGCTAGTTCTTTTGCTACTAATGTTACCCCTCCTGTTCTATAAAGACTAGTTACGTTCCAAGTGCCAAATCTCAAAACCTTATTCCTTTGCTGTGGTCGTGCCAGAGAATCAGTCCTATTCCGAGGCTTACTGTAGGAATTCGTAACAAGCTGTTTTTTACGGTGATGGGTTGTTAGCCCTTCGCCCAACCCCCAAGCTGGAGGACCACCCCTTATCGGCTGTCCACGACTGCTTATTCAATATATTCGCAGCTACCCTCCATATCTGGAGGCCGTCTCCTCTATCCGCAACCTGAGGACGCGCCATGCCGTGGTGATAGGGACCCACCATACATGGTTTATCCTGATGATAATCAGCTGAACTATTGCTTTCGTATATAAGTACACTTCAATCTATGGACGTTTTCAATTTACCCTCGTTTCATCCTAATGTTAATCAGCTTAACTATTGCTTTCGTATATAGGCACAAGTCGATTTATGGACGTTTTGAATTTACCCTCGTTTTATCCTGATGATAATCAGCTGAACTATTGCTTTCGTATATAAGTACACTTCAATCTATGGACGTTTTCAATTTACCCTCGTTTCATCCTAATGTTAATCAGCTTAACTATTGCTTTCGTATATAGGCACAAGTCGATTTATGGACGTTTTGAATTTACCCTCGTTTCATCCTAATGATAATCAGCTTAACTATTGCTTTCGTATGTAGGCACAAGTCGATTTATGGACGTTTTGAATTTACCCTCGTTTTATCCTGATGATAATCAGCTTAACTATTGCTTCGTATGTAGGCACACGTCGATTTATGGACGTTTGAATTTACCCTCGTTTTATCCTGATCATAATCAGCTGAACTGTTGCTTTCGTATATAAGTTCATTTCAATGTATGGATGTTTTGAATTTACCATCGTTTCATCCTGATGATAATCAGCTTAACTATTGCTTTCGTATGTAGGCACAAGTCGATTTATGGACGTTTTGAATTTACCCTCGTTTTATCCTGATGATAATCAGCTTAACTATTGCTTCGTATGTAGGCACACGTCGATTTATGGACGTTTTGAATTTACCCTCGTTTTATCCTGATGATAATCAGCTTAACTATTGCTTCGTATGTAGGCACACGTCGATTTATGGACGTTTTGAATTTACCCTCGTTTTATCCTGATGATAATCAGCTTAACTATTGCTTCGTATGTAGGCACACGTCGATTTATGGACGTTTTGAATTTACCCTCGTTTTATCCTGATGATAATCAGCTTAACTATTGCTTTCGTATGTAGGCACAAGTCGATTTATGGACGTTTTCAATTTACCCTCGTTTTATCCTGATGATAATCAGCTTAACTATTGCTTCGTATGTAGGCACACGTCGATTTATGGACGTTTGAATTTACCCTCGTTTTATCCTGATCATAATCAGCTGAACTGTTGCTTTCGTATATAAGTTCACTTCAATGTATGGATGTTTTGAATTTACCATCGTTTCATCCTGATGATAATCAGCTTAACTATTGCTTTCGTATATAAATACACTTCACTCTATGGACGTTTTGAATTTACCCTCGTTTTATCCTGATGATAATCAGCTTAACTATTGCTTTCGTATATAAATACACTTCACTCTATGGACGTTTTGAATTTACCCTCGTTTTATCCTGATGATAATCAGCTTAACTATTGCTTTCGTATATAAATACACTTCACTCTATGGACGTTTTGAATTTACCCTCGTTTTATCCTGATGATAATCAGCTTAACCATTGCTTTCGTATATAAATACACTTCACTCTATGGACGTTTTGAATTTACCCTCGTTTTATCCTGATGATAATCAGCTTAACTATTGCTTTCGTATGTAAATACACTTCACTCTATGGACGTTTTGAATTTACCCTCGTTTTATCCTGATGATAATCAGCTTAACTATTGCTTTCGTATATAAATACACTTCAATCTATGGACGTTTTGAATTTACCCTCGTTTTATCCTGATGATAATCAGCTTAACTTTGCTTTCGTATGTAGGCACAAGTCGATTTATGGACGTTTTATCCTGATTATAATCAGCTTAACTATTGCTTTCGTATATAAATACACTTCAATCAATGGACGTTTTCAATTTACCCTCGTTTCATCCTAATGATAATCAGCGTAACTATTGCTTTCGTATGTAGGCACACGTCGATTTATGGACGTTTTGAATTTACCCTCGTTTTATCCTGATCATAATCAGCTGAACTATTGCTTTCGTATATAAGTACACTTCAATCTATGGAAGTTTTCAATTTTCCTCGTTTCATCCTAACGATAATAATCAGCCTATTTCTTTCGTATGTAAGTACACTGCAATCTGGAGACATTTCAGTTTACCTTCGTTTCATTCTGATGATAATTAACTATTTCCTTTTTCTGTAGCCTATGTACACTTCAGTATTAGAAGTTTTTAGTTTAACCACATTTCATCGCCATGGTCAGCGTAACTATTTCCTCAGTACTTAGGTAGGCCTACACGTCAGTCTACAGATATTTTCAGTTTATCCTAGTTTCATCATGAAAATAATCAATTTAACTATTTCCCTCGTATATAGGTATAATTTAATTAACAGACGTTTTCAGTTTACCGTCGTTTCATCCTGATGATATAAACTTAACTATATCCTTCGTACAGAGGTACACTTAATTCTATAGACGTATTCAATTTACCCACGTTTCATCCTGATTTTTTTATATTTACTTCGCGTTTAAGTGCAGTCGTCTACGAAAGTTTTTACTTGACCTTTACTTGACTTTCGATAAATATAGATGCACTTTTGTGTAGCGCTATATACGATTTCAGTTTACCATAGTTTTAATCGAATGATAATCAACTTAATAATGTTCTTCTATGTAGATGGGCGAACACTTCCACCTAAAGATGCTTTATTTACCATTGTTTTACTAGAATTATATCTACAGACATTTTCTGCTTACTGTAGGCTTAATGTTACCCCAGAGAGTCAGTATTCAGACGGGATGTCGCAGTGTAGAAGGACCTGCGTTCCGAATGCCCTTACCACGAGTCTCGTAAGTCCAATTGTTAATTGCCATGTAAGGTAAAGAGGAAGCTCTGCCTTCCTGATCCCCGCTTGCTGTGCAACTCTCTACGAGACACCCTGTAGCAGGAAACAGCTTGCAGTCCATTAGCCTGTTCGATTTGTACAAATAACATCTGAGAGGAGAGGCAGTTCAGTAATCTCTTGTAATGGGATTTGGTTTTTTGCAGTTCATGGTCGCATTCTAATCGCCCCGTTGTAATTCCATCACAGTAATGCTCCGCGCTGTGCTCGCATTCGTCATCACCCCCACCATCGATACCGTCATCATCATCATTAATATCTCACAAGTATCGGTGGTACCATTAGCAATACCAGTAGCAACATCGTCATCAATTTAATAAACAAGCATCTGTAATATCATTACATCAGTAGTCACCACTATTAGTGTTATAACGGCCTTGGTGTACGTACGGAGTAATAACGTAGCGTGTGAGGGGTTCGAGTCTCACCCAGGTCATGAAGTTCGTCCGTTATCAATATTATGTGAAGTAGAAACCTGTATCATGAGTGTCTGCATGCTGCCCGATGCAGGAAGCTCAATAAATGGACTACGTACAGGGCTAACAACCCGACAGGGAGTTGGAAAAAATCTGCATACAGGCATAATATAATTAATAACATTATTATAACAATCAAAATCTGCATTGTCATTAATATCACTATATTTTCTTATTCTTCTAGGTAGTAGCCTATATCATATATATACCCCAGATAGGTCGACCTTACAGGCTTTGACGTTAACAACTTTTGTAAGGTTTACTACGCTGCCATCTAGTTGTTACATAAGGAGTCACGTCATAATTCCCATTTGAATCGCATTAGCGACTGTACTGCCATCTCGTGTTCGTTTACGGCGGACGGGTGGCGATCCTGGCGGTTGTTCTCTTCAAAGTGCTGCCGATTTTAACATAGCGATGATCTATCTGTTACATATATGATCTAGGGTAGTAGCCTACTTTATTCTTCAATTTGTTCATTACTGCCACTATTGTGTAACCATAATTTCTTCATGAGGATTATTAACACTCATTATATACAAATAACTGTAGCTACTACATTAAATTCTTAATAATTATAATTTTATCACCACTGTTGTTTCTTCATCATCATTACCGTCTTTTCTTAATTATCATCATCATTTATTAATCATCTTGGTCAGTATGTCTTAATTTCCTTTTTCAATATTTCTTCATCACAATCGTCAACACTTCTTATCACCATCATCAGCATTTCATCACCTTCGTTAAAATTTCTTCATCACTGTCGTCAACATTTTTTTAGCAGGAAAGTGAACATTTCTTCTTGATCATAAATTGTCAACATTTTTTTTACCATCGTAGTTAACATTTTTATCACCATTGTACATATTACGTCACCATCAACATTTCTTCATCATAAGCTGCAACATTTTTTGGCCATCTTCGTTAACATTTCTTTATTACAAACGTCAAAATTTCTTCATCATCATTGTCATCATTTCCTGGCCACCTTCGTTAACATTTCTTTATTGCCAATATCAACATTTCTTCATCATCATTGTCAACATTTCTTAACCACATTCATTAACATTTTTTGTTCACCATAGTCATTTCTTTGTTATCATTGTCAGTATTTCTTAGTTAACTTCGTGAACATTTTTTATCTTGTCAGCATTTCTTAGTTACCTTCGTGAACATTTTTTATCTTGTCAGCATTTCTTAGTTACCTTCGTGAACATTTTTTATCTTGTCAGTATTTCTTAGTTACCTTCGTGAACATTTTTTATCTTGTCAGCATTTCTTAGCCACCTTAGTTAACATTTCTTCAACACCGTCAATTTTTTTTCATCACCATTGTCAACATTTCTTAGTCACCTTCGTTAACATTTCATCACTATCATCAACATTTCTTCGTCATCATTGTCAACATTTCTTAGTCACTTTCTTTTCAATTTTCATCTTAATTTCTGCACATCGTCGTCATATTTTCGACTGCGAATAGCGTTTGTTAAATAGAAGTCTCCACCTACCTGTGTAATCGGGATTTAAACGGACAGCTTTACATCCATAGAGCCTGAAGCAGCGCCCTTTGCAGCTGCCTGTTCCATAAGCAGGACGGCATTTATTATATAATTAAACAAGGTACTAGGTTAGATACTATAAAATGAAGCAAGGATAAAAAAGATAAGTTGTAATATGTTGTCTTGCAATGCTATTATACGTTGTAATCTATGGGACAAATCTGCTTCAAGGCCTGTGACTGATATTTGACTTTCAAGGGCAGTTGGATACGTGGAGTTGTTTTCTGAGACCCTTCGGCTGTAACTTGTCATGTTCTTCTAACTCACTGCGCTCCAAAAACAGGTTGTTTCCTCTTTTGTTTTTTATCCGAATTAAGTATATGTGATTTTGCGCATTTGCAGTGTCATTGTTTTGCAGCTTTCTCATGCGTCTTGGTAATATCCTGATGCCATACGTTATACCAGACGAAGTTGCGTGTCATATTTTGATATATTTGAAGGAATACGGTACCTTTACTTTAAAATTCTCACACACTATCTGTCGTCTTGTTTGTTACTGACGTTAATGTTAATCTTTTGACAAACAATTCACGGTCACTTTAATGAGGTAAATTCGTATTTTGAAATCTAAGTTGTGTTGCTGTTATGTAATAATAATAATAATAATAATAATAATAATAATAATAATAATAACCATCATCATCATCATCATCATCAAGGAACGGATTTCGATATATAAATACTTGGCTTACAAATCGATAATGTGTTAAATTGAAAAAATTATAGGCCTATTAAAGAAATTACCCCCCAAACTGAATTCAGCATGTTTTGCTATTAGGTCTATGCAATAGATAGTACTCGTAAATATCAATACCTTAAAAACAATATACTTTTCATACTTCCACTCGGTATTGAGTTTTGGAATAATATTCCTAGGGAAATTCTACAGATAGTAACAGTATATTCCTACTATAAAAGAGAGTAATTAAAATAATAGTAGGTGCCAAATCTGGGGAATCGTGTAGGACCATTTTCAAAAACTACAAATAATGCCCATGGCTTGTCAGTATATTTTTTCATTAATAAACTTCCTCGTATGTAAAACGTGAAAATTTTGTAACTATTTCAACATAAATACTTGTCAAAATATGACTTTCATACTCCATCGGCAAATCTATCGTGCTATCAAAAAGGAGTGCGTTATATAGCAGTAAAAAATTTTAATAACTTTCCTCTGGATATAAAAAATGAAACTCAGAACATAAGATTATTTAGGGCCAAATTAAAGAAGTACCTAATTTCTCACGCCTTGTATTCTGTAGGTGAATTTAAGACATTCAACAACGCTGCATTGATATTTCTGTCTTGTATTAAGTATCGATACTAACCCCTTGTGTTGTACTAGTATATTGCAAAACTCCTCTGTATAGCCTATATTTCAACTAGACTGTGACTATAATTAAGACTTTACTAACTATTAAGATTTTATTTTTATATGTTCCATATTTTAGCTGTGAAGCGATGTACGAATACCATGAAATGTAGATAAATACAATGCATTACAATACATATTTATCTATGAAGTTAAAATCGATTAAATTTGTGTACCACGATGTGTGAAATGATGTTTTTATTTTCTATATTTTAAAACATTAAAATATATCTAGTCCATATTGAGACTAAATACAAATTATAAAATTCCATTACATACATACGTTTCAAAATACAGAGTGATATGATGTTTATATGATGTAGGTCGACCGGGCGGATCGCGACCGGCACGAAGGCCATAAAACACGCGGCAAACCAGTTCACTATCTTGGCAATCCAGTTCAGCCTCTCTGTAGGAGTAGTTGTTTGTCGTAGTTCCCCAAATTCTTCACAATGCTGCATGGACACCGGTCAGACGTTGGTCGAAATTTTATGAGAAAATTCCGTGCCGATGAGGAATTCGAACCAGCACGCATTCCGTAACGCGAGTCCTAGGCATGATGCCTTAGTCCATGACGCTACGGCGCTGGATTTTAGTGACAGTTTTTATTATTATTATTATTATTATTATTATTATTATTATTATTATTATTATTATTATTATTATTATTATCATGTAAAGTCTAGTGACTTTTTATTACGCGGGATAGTCAATAAGTTCTACGACATGATTCTTTGAGTCTATCTTACAGTATGACAGGTGTCCCGTACTCTTATGCCCAGTTGTATAAAACTCCCTGACTAAAGATCAACTTTGATCGAAAATCGAAAAGTAAACCGAGTTCAGTCACTTCTTCTATTGTATAAAACTTTTCTGCGATCAAATTACCATGGTTCAAATGCAGTCTAAGTTCACGTGAAAAGGATTTAGCAACATCGCATAAACAGGTGAAATACGTGATGCGCGGACCATGTTATACAGGTTTGTTCAGTGTTGCCAATCTAGCGATTTTAACTCTTTTTCAACGGCAATTTCTTGTAACTTTTATATTGCTTAAATAGGGATTTAGTGACCTTTTTAGCACCCCATAGTGACAAAATTTAATCTTTCTTTGTTTATAATGAGAAATCTAGCGACTTTACAACTACTTTTTGGCGACTTTCCGTATCACACTCTGTTGGAGACACTGTTTTTTTTTTTGCAATGTAAATAATGGCGGACAATAAGAAGAAGGTTGACTGTTCTCCAAGTTGTTATCATGTTATGGTGTTTGATACTGCTAAACATAATAAAGCTTTATAAAACGACAATTTTCGTTTAGTAATACAGTTAATTGAACATTTATGAATGTACCTATCATATCCATTAATAATTAATGGTTGTTATAAGCATAATATAATTATAGGTTGTGTTATTTGATACTGCTGAACACGATAGAGCCTTATAAAATATAAGAATGTTTGTGTATTAAGGCAAGAAATTTAAAGAAATATATATAAATGTACCTAACATATCTATTAATATTAATAATAATGGATATTTTATTTGCACAATCTGTCACTCGTATATTTCAAACAGAAAAGGAATAACTGAACTTGGATCATCTAACTTAATCGGAGAAATTTCTTCAGTCAAAGTTGACTTTAGTTCGAGACAATTAATCTCAGATTAGACTTTATACAACACAAAATTCCAAGTTCCGCTGATACAAGGATCAATTTAACCTCTGATCTAAGATTAAATGGTTTATACAATCGGGCCTTAACATAATGCGTGTGCTGTAGTTGGTACTCTACTTGCAGGACGCCTAGATCTTTCATTGTAGATTTTGCTACTGCTGCTGTTGCTGAAGTGACTATTGGTCTGATGATGACATTGATGACTGTCTATTTGTTAAAGCTTTCTGAGCTCTTGTGTTAGATTGATATTTGCTGATTGGTTGTGTGTATTCTAGAGGTTATGGCTTAATGGAACTCAAATGTATATGAACTAAACTTCCTTGTTTGTTCTGTTAAGAATCTTTACATCAGATCTTAAGAAGGGCAACATGACACTTATAGGTAAGACCTCTCTATTTCAGTACATCTGAGACTGGTGTTGATTGGCACTTGTAGTATGAATTAATTTCACTGAGGCCCAGTTGTACGATCGCAGAATAAATCTTGGAATAGCCATTCATGGAATAGCCTAACTATAGAATAAATAAAGTAGGGCTAACATGTTATAAGCTTTCGTTTATTCTAAGGTTATATATTACATAGTTACCAAATTGAAACAGAGGTTGGCAATATTTTAGATGGTGTTTTGTTTATAAAGTACATTCAGAATACCAGTAATTGTTGAAATTTATTTTTTGAACACATCACTATTTTGTCTACGGATTTTATTATACAGACGTGGACAAATTATTAGCAAAATTGAAGATTTTTATTATATATATTTTTACAAAATATGATTCTTCAATTTAGACTACAGTTGACATTTTTGTGTATTTCCAAATTATTAGCAAAATTGAAGATTTGTATTGTATATTTTTCAAAATTTAACTCCTCAATTTTGACTACATTTGATATTTTTGGATATTTACAAATTATTAGCAAAACTGAAGGTTTTTATTGTATATTTTTACAAAATTCGATTCTTCAATTTGGACTACAGTTGACATTTTGGATATTTCCAAATTATTAGCAAAACTGAAGATTTTTGTTTTATATTTTTACAAAATTTGACTCTTCAATGCAGTTGATATTTTTGCTAATTTACAAATTGTTAGCAAAATTGAAGATTTTTATTATATATTTTTACAAAACTTGACTCTTCAATTTAAACTACAGTTGACGTTTTTGCATATTTCTGTCTACTGTAATGATGGAAATATGCAAAATTGTCAACTGTAGTCTAAATTGAAAAGTCAAATTTTGTAAACAGAATTATCATAAAAATCGTCAATTTTGTTAATAATTTGTCCACGTCTGTAAAGAAATGAGTAAATCAAAATAAATTAGAAATCAAAATTATATGATAGAAGATACATTTAAACTATTTCAGACAGTGAATGACTATAAGAACGTGCTAGAAAACAAAAAATGATGCCATAACTTTTAAACAAAAGGCAAGAGCATGGGAGTCTATAGTAGGTTATATAGGATAACGTGTGGTAATATTGTGATACTAATAATATTATGATAGTACTTTTTGAGAATTTTTTACAATTTTGCTGAGCGAGGGAAGAACCGGTTTTGTGCAGAAACTTGTCCATGAACATTCCCTTAATAAGTTGACGCAAAAAACCGATCTTACTCTCGCTCAGTAAAATTGTAAAAAATTTCTCAAAAAAAAAAAACTATCATAATATTATTAGTATCAGAATATTACCAATCTTTGCCCTAATGCAGAACGTAGTACTGATATTATAATAGCGTATTGCCCTATGAATTTGCTTAAAATTTAGTTTTCATTATTTAAAAAACTATAATTTTTTCATAATTATGAAATTGTGAACTGTTTTACCTGTCTATCATATATTCCAAATCATCATTAATTAATTCCAGCACGCTTTAAGCAGTGTCCATTTTTAGACTGAATCTTGCCAGAAATTCTTCATTGCCATACTCGCTTAATAGATAAAGTCTATGCCTTATTTTCTTTCTTCCCGCACTCTCAAAAATACAATATATTATTATTGTTATTGTTATTATTATTATTATTATTATTATTATTATTATTATTATTATTATTATTATATCTATATCTGACATTTCTTTCTTTTCTTTCCAGGTAAGATGTGTCTCAATGTTGGAATACTTGTCTTTGAAGATCCGGTAAGTGACGATACGCTGAAATATTATGTATGGTGCTTCAGAAGTCTGTGTTCTTGATTTTGAATGAAGGTCCATTGTTCTTTCTGTAAAAATATTGTGAATTTTATTAGTAACAACAATGTAATTTATTCGTCACAACAATAATTCCTTTCTACAATTCGCCTTAAACGCTCTCGTCAACAATTGGATTTTCACTCAACACAGTATTCGTTATAGCACTCCACCGACGACAATGACAATTTACTTGGACTAGTACGAACAACAATGAACTGTTAATCTTAACTAATATTTACAAAGCACTATTTACAAATCAGAACTATCAGTTCTCAGTTCACAGTTCTTCTATCTCAGTCACTCGAGTCCACAGTATCTCGAACCACAGACCTTCAGAGACAGTTCACTGTACTCGAACTCGGGTCCCTCCAACTGCGGTCCACTGCACTCGAACTCAGGTCCCTCCAACTGCGATCCACTGCACTCGAACTCAGGCCTTCGGATGCTGACGCAGATGCGGACGCACACTCGAGTCGAACTCCGGTTGGCTTGACTGGCTTGCTTGCTCTGGCTTACTCACTGACTGAATAACTGAAAACTGCTGTCGTTCCTTCGCGTCCGTAATTTATAACCACAGCGACGTAGCCTCGAAGGTTCCACGCGTCTCTAGAGATGGCACTCCAGAAAAAGCCAGAGCCCTCTCCTCTCTACCAGCACCAGATGCGCGCGCACTCTCGCTCCACTCTCTCGCCGCGTTGGCCCTTTCCCCTCTTCGCCGCGCGCCATCCCAAAGTGCTCCGCGCGATCTTCTCTCTTGCGGGACGCTGGTCGTGAGTTCGAATCTCACGTCGCTGTCACAATATATATATATATATATATATATATCTTTTATTAGGCCTATACGAGTTCGTAAAGGGTCTGTTTTCGGCACAAACACACGAGGGCCAAAAAATAACTTTACGAATGTGTAGCGTACAATGTTTTCTCTACGATAGCACAGATTTGCATTAAACAAATATTTAAGTTGAAGAGGTTATAAGATCACAATTTCACGGCCGTCTGAACCCAGAACCATTAAAACATAAGTATCCATGTAATTACAGTCTGTTTTATTCATAATCACAATTTCATGGCCGTCTAAACCAGTCATAGGGTAAATTAGGGTCTGTTGGACAGTCGGGCATGTTGGACACTTTGTACTTTAACGTGTTACCTCGCCACTTGTGGGCACCACATCCTGCTAGAAGTCCATAGTTGGTCTGTTCAACAGACCCTAATTTACCCTAATCAACAAAGTAGTTAGAAAAAGTTGAAAACTATATGTTGCTGCTATTAGTACGCTACCACGTATGTAACTTCAGAACAATAAGGCTAAAATATAAATATGAATGTTACATTTGTTACTTATTTGTTTATGTCTCTAACATAAAATTTACGTCATGAAAGATCGAGATAATGCATTGATTTCTTATTGACTGGAGTTTATACACTGAATATTACATTTTCTTTGGCAGTACATGCGAATCCAGAAATGCATGTAGAGTGTTAGTTGGGAGGCCGGAGGAAAAAAATACCTTTGAGGATGCCGTGACGTAGACGGAACGATAATATTAAAAGGGATTTGAGGGAGGTCGGATATGACGATAGACACTGGATTAATCTTACACGGGATAAGTTTCGATGGCGGGCTTATGTGAGGGCGGCAATGAACTGCGTGTTCCTTAAATGCCTTTTGTAAGTAAGTGCGTGAAGTGATTCTTTCTTTTTTTACATACTGTGTTCCAAAGGCTCGCTTTACGCACTGGCAACAGTGGATAAAATGCAACTTTACACACTATCGTAGAAAAAATGTATTTCTTGTGGATCATTCCCGGATAAAATGATTTGTAGATAAATTAGACCTACTGAATATGAACTAAATTCGACCAGTAGGCAGAAGAAATCTGTACAGTCAGTGTGGTTGAAATCGTTTTATTGTCATCAGTGATGCTGTAGACTTGCAATTCTGCGAAAATCTCTAAATTGATTTTTCTGTCATAATTCTTTCTCTTTTACCTACTGTACTTCTTGTAATCAGGAAGTAGACTAGGATGTGTCGTTTAATGTCATTTCTTATTACATGTTTATTTCGAATAAAGGGAGATTAATTTTTTTACTAAAAATTAATATATTTTATTAGGGTAATCACGTGGTAAATTTACCAGAAGATAATGAACATGGACAAAATGCGACTAAACGTTTTGGATATGTCCGTGTATATAGTCCGGGTCAGCTTACTTCATACCCTAAGGGTGAAACCTAACCATTCCCCCCCCCCCCATTACTACATAAGCTAGTGGATTATGGTGATTTTCTAGTTTGCAGGTTGAATTTTCTTTTGCCAACTTCGTTTCGAATTTCGGTATTGAGAAATACTACAATTGGTAGTGATTTTATAACTGTGATGTTGGCAGCAGTGACACAAGTTGTCGGTAGTTTAAATTCTGAAAATTCAAGTTGTTCTAGATTTCTGAGTCCATTACTGGAAGCTAGTGAACTTTGAACATACTAATAATTAATTAATATCAGTATTAATTATTAATACATAATAGTTATTGTATGTGTTGCTTTGTGTTGTGGTTACAATTTCAAGATTAGAGTCAGGTAGGCTAGGTGTAAATAAATATAACATATTTCATGTGATACATGCCCTTGAGTAATCGATAGAAATAACATTTCACATTTTAATTCATTCTTTCGTGTTTAGAGTTACAATAATGGAGTACATATTCCAAAACATACATTTCAAAGTGACATTCGTTTTCGGAATTCGTACTAATTATTTCATGTGATCAAACAAAATACATGTTAAGGTTAGGTCTCGTGAATCGTAAACTGTTTAGTCAAAGGAATGAATTTCATGTTGTCAGACAAAATACGTTTTAGTATTAGATCATACACTAATCTACTAACTACTAACATAATGTGCTAGAGATCCAGTAGAAAAATATAGGGCCTACTCTCACAAATTATTGAACCGTTTAGAAAACACCTCCCCAACATAAAGATGAGATGTGGTAAATAAGCAAGACATCGTTATTGTTAATACTATATTATTATTATTATTATTATTATTATTATTATTATTATTATTATTATTATTATTATTATTATAGTACATGGCATTGTGATTTTATCCTCTTTTGGTAATATCGAGTATTAGTTGGCAACTCTGAAGAGACGGCCAAATTAGTCTTTTAGGGCCGTATTCATAGACATTGTTAGCGCGGGCTTCCGGTGGATGATCAGCGAACTAACGTTTTTCGTATTCATAAACCAGTGTTAGCGATATGATATGATATGAATCCTGTACAAGTAATCACTCGATAGCCGGGGCTAGTTTAGCACGCTCGTAGCGCGGGCTAGCGAAATGTCTATGCATAGCATCCTAGGAATTACTCCTACGTGATCCTCAGTATACACAGAAGGACGATATGCCCAAACCTTTTTTTTTTTTTTTGGTACCGGTATGAAGAATGCTGCAGAATGTGTGAAAATCTTGAAATGTTTTCCTTACCGATAATAGTAGGCCTGCTTTCTGTTTCATTGTGATAATGAGAAAGTAAAAAGACATGTGTCATTTAATGACACCGCTTATTCTTCCATGTTTACTTTACGCAGCATATATAATGTACCCATAAATTATGAAGGGGAATATAATTAATAAAGTCGTGCATTTCAGAGCATTGTTTGTGAGAAAGTACGTACAATATATTCACACCGTTTGTTTCCACGAGTGTTGACTGAATCACACTGTACTGAGTTGTGAAACCACTTTGCATTACGCCGTCTCTCTCTCTCTCTCTGGCAGTGAGTTGGGGCCATCCCACTGCCCCAGTCGTCGTAGTGCTCGCTAGCTCATGACACGAATAAAAAAATTCGTTGTATGTAATACTTGTATGCAGCGTTGCCGGATCGCGTTCCCCTGTGCATTCCCTGGGCCAGTATAAACATGGCTTCCTTGTTTTGCTCCCTGCTAGGCCGTTTCACTCTTCTGCGCTGTTTTATCATTTCACACTTAGCGTGGAAACAATTGACAGTTCAACGATCCTGTGTATGTTTGTATTTTTTAAATGAAAGTTACTTCTGAAATGAATATTCGCTTTTTCCCTATTTTTATGGTACTGTCTAGGGATTCGTGAAGTTGTTGCTTGTTTAATTGGTTCTGTAACGAATGTCAGTCATGACTCCCAAAGGAGACATGTGCTTTATATCCCCAAGTACAGTCATCTGCTTCCCAGGGACAAGCCCCGACTTCAGTATACAGACATTTGTTCTTCATTTGTTTCCAACTCTCCTTTATCAGTATATCTATGTATTTATGTATGTGTATATACGTACTGTGTATGCATATAGGGTGTATGGCGTATACGTGCAAATATTTTCATATTTGCCCGAGAAAAATGCCTGTGAAACAACGCCCTATTTACTTTTCCACTGCGCTAATAGGCCTATGTCATATATATAGTCCGGATCAGCTTACTTAATACCTCAAGGGTGAAATCTAATCATTTTCCCCCCCATTACTACGTATGATAGTGGATTATGGTGATTTTTCAATTTGCAGGTTTAATTTTCTTTTGCCAACTTCGTTTCGAATTTCGGTACCGAGAAATACAACTGGTAGTGATATTCTGTTATATTGGCAGCAGTGACAGCAGTTGTCGGTAGTGCAAATTCTGAAAATTAACATTGTTCTAGATTTCTGAGCCCTTTACTGGAAGCTAGTGGAATTTGAACATACTAATAATTAATTAATATCAGTATTAATTACATAATAGTTGTTTTATGTGTTGCGTTGTGTTTAGAGTTCAAGATTATAGTCGGATAAGTGTAAATAAATATAACATACGGGTGTGATGCATGCACTTGGGTAATCGATAGAAATACTATTTCACATTTTAATTTCTCTCGTGTTTAGATTTTTATTACAATCATGTCAAAAAGAGAGGAAATATCATGACAGTGACTCCTCCACGAAAGAAAGCGTGTGCCATTCAGAGTACGCTTCAGGAATCTATAGTTCATATATATAATGAAGGAAGAAGTTAATGAAGAATGAATTATGGCTACGGAGATAGCAATTAGGCCTATAGCCTAATTAGGATAGACAAATTATTAGGAGTAAGTATTGTTAAGCATACATTTCAAAGTGGCATTCGGTTTTTGAAGTTTGTACTAATCATTTCACGTGATCAAACAGAATACATTTTTAGGTTAGGTCTCGTGAATCGTAAACTGTTTAGCCACAGCAATGAATTTCATATTGTCAGAAAAATACATTTTAATATTAGACCATATTAATTTACTAATTACAAACATAATGTACGAAAGATCCAGGAGGAAAATATACTCTTTCACAAATTATTGACCATTTAGAAAACACCTCCCATCATAAAGTTGAGATGTGGTAAATAAGTGAATAAGCAAGACATCGTTATTATTATTATTATTATTATTATTATTATTATTATTGTTATACATGACATTGTGATTTTGCTCTCTTTGGTGATATCTGGTATTAGTTGGCAACACTGAAGAAACGATCAAATTAGCCTTTTAGGAATTGATCTTACGTGATCCTCACTATACCTAGGTTTTTCAATCTGGTGTTTCATGATCCTATTATGAAACGCCTGTCTGTTTAGACTATAAGCACGTCTTTCGATTATTCCAGAACTATAGAATATTTACCGGAACTATAGAACTACATAAACTTTTTTCTGGAACTAGAGGTACTACTTAGAATATTTTAAATATAAAATGTTAGAAAATATAGTACTACTCAATATTCTACTGGAATTAGAGATGGTTCACAGAATGAGTGCTGAACTCCAGTTGTAATTGATCGTAATATATACTGAAAGTGATATGATATAGCGATATTTGAGCAGTGGTAGAACGAAAGTGTCGAAGTAAATCGACAACCATTTTGGCAGCCACAAATCACATGCTATATGCCGGAAATGCACCCCAACCTCTCTGGTGATTATGATCTAGGTGAGCTCTACTATAGGAGAATGGCACCGGAGTATTGCTCATCGCATGTTTCTGGGTTTGAACACGAGTCTTCCAGGGTAAGAACCGTGGGAGGCAGATGCGGCAGGGAACGTGATTTACATGAAGCATCGTTACGTTACGTGAATTCACAACGAGTGAAAGTAATTGTAGATATTATGTCTGAATCGAGAACATTTCCCATTCGATACAAAATTCGTGTCTGATATAAGATTAAGAACTTCTTACATGCTCGTCATGAAGTTCTGTAGTGGAACAGGGAGGTAGAAGTCTCATTAACTCGGTATATGTTTAATTATTACTAAACAGCATAACGCTAAGGTCGTTTATCTCCAGAATAAAAACATGCACTCATTTTACAGCAGAAGCATGAACATTGTCTTTGTGAAGATTTTAATCATTTTCTTTCATAGTTTTCAGCCCAATGGCAGGTTATTCAATGCAAATTCATCATTTTAAAATTTTCCCGCTTTTTATCCTTCCTTTTAGTCTCCCAATACGATCCATACATCTTAATGTTGTCTATCATCTGATATCTTCTTCTGTCCCGAACTTTTCTCCCGTTCACCATTCCTTCCAGTGCATCCTTCAGTAGGCATTTTCTTCTTATTATGGATTTATTAATTTGTTCTACAGAATAATCTCTGTAATGTTGACAACTAATATTTGAGGAGAAAAATTCGCTCCGGCACCGGGGATCAAATATTAGTTGTCAACATTGCAGAGATTATTCTGTAGGACAAATTAATAACTCCATAATATTCTCATAGCTAGCAGTGCATCATAACTGCGGAATCCCGGCCAAATAAGTCACTCAACTGAGTGCGCTCCTAGTATAATGGCAGTTGACATTGGATACACTTCAACATGTATGCCTAACTTGGAGTCAGGCCACAAAGGGAAACACTGAAGAAGGAAGATACGAACCGGTGCTGTGGATTGAATTCGCCCCAGTGGTCAGAGTGCTTGGTACGTAGAACCAAGGACCCAGGTTCGATCCCCGGTGCCGGAGCGAATTTTTCTCCTCAAATATTAATTTTCTTCTTAGCCAGTGACCCAGTCAATTTCGTTTTCTCTTCCTGATCAGTTTTAGTATTTTTATGTCTTCACCCAATCTTCATAGCACAGCATCATTTCTTATTTTATCTCCCCGTTTCATAATCTCTCCATATCAACATTTCAAAAGCTTCTTCTCTTCTTAATGTCCATGCTTCTGACCCATACATTGCAACACTTTACAGAAATCACTTCACTAGTCTCTTTCTTAATTATTTTTCCAGAGGTCCGCAAAAGACATTGTTTCTTTTTCTATTAAAAGCTTCCTTTGCCATTACTATCCTGCTTTTGACTTCTTGACAGCAATTCACGTTACTACTTATAATACTGATATTCGTCATATAATTCATAATTTTTTTTCCTGAACAGCAAAAGCATCATTGTCAGCATTTTAATCAAAATGTCAGTATTTATCATAATATTATAAACCTAATTTTATTCATAAATACCAAAAGGATCAACATTATCATTGCCAGTATTTTTATTCCAATATTCATATTCGTCATTACTTACAAACTTATGGCTTTTAAGGAACCCGCAGATTCATTGCCGTCCTTACATAAGCCCGTCATCGGTCCCTATCCTGAGCAAGATTAATCCAGTCTCTACAATCCTATCCCACCTCCCTGAAATCAATTTTAATATTATCCTCCTACCTACGTCTCGGCCTCCCCAAAGGTATTTCTCCCTCTGCCTCCCAACTAACACACTACATGCATTTCTGGATTCACCCATACGTGCTATATATCCTGTCCATCTCAAACGTCTGGATTTAATGTTCCTAATTATGTCAGGTGAAGAATACAATGCTTGCAGCTTTATGTTCTGTGTTAACTTCATCCCTCTTAGTCACAAATATTTTCCTAAGTGCCTTATTCTCAAACACCCTTACCTTCAGTTCCTCTCTCAAAGTGAGAGTCTAAGTTTCACAACCATACAGAACAACCGGTAATATAACTGTTTTATAAATTCTGTCAGCTTTTTGAGAGCACATCAGATGACAAAGGCTTCTCAACCGAATAATAACAGGCATTTCCCATATTTATTCTGCATTTAATTTTCTCCCGAGTGTCATTATTATTTGTTACTGTTGCTCGAAGATATTTGAATTTTTCCACCTCTTCAAAGGATAAATTTCCAATTTTTATACTTAATTCATATTCGTCATAATATTCATAATATTATTCATGAACAGGAAGAGCATCAACACTGTCATTGTCAGCATTTTAATCCTAATATTCATATTCGTCATTATATTCATAATTTTATTCATGAACAGCAAGAGCATCAACATTATCATTGTCAGCATTTTAATCTTAATATTGATATTGGTAATCGTGTTCATATTATTATCGTGTCATTATTATTTGTTACTCTTACTCCAAGATATTTGAATTTTTCCACCTCTTCAAAGGATAAATTTCCAATTTTTATACTTAATTCATATTCGTCATAATATTTATAATATTATTCATGAACAGGAAGAGCATCAACACTGTCATTGTCAGTATTTTAATCTTAATATTCATATTCGTCATTATATTCATAATTTTATTCATGAACAGCAAGAGCATCAACATTATCATTGTCAGCATTTTAATCTTAATATTGATATTGGTAATCGTGTTCATATTATTATCGTGTCATTATTATTTGTTACTCTTACTCCAAGATATTTGAATTTTTCCACCTCTTCAAAGGATAAATTTCCAATTTTTATACTTAATTCATATTCGTCATAATATTCATAATATTATTCATGAACAGGAAGAGCATCAACACTGTCATTGTCAGCATTTTAATCCTAATATTCATATTCGTCATTATATTCATAATTTTATTCATGAACAGCAAGAGCATCAACATTATCATTGTCAGCATTTTAATCTTAATATTGATATTGGTAATCGTGTTCATATTATTAATCGTGTCATTATTATTTGTTACTATTACTCCAAGATATTTGAATTTTTCCACCTCTTCAAAGGATAAATTTCCAATTTTTGTACTTAATTCATATTCGTCATAATATTTATAATATTATTCATGAACAGGAAGAGCATCAACACTGTCATTGTCAGCATTTTAATCCTAATATTCATATTCGTTATTATATTCATAATTTTATTCATGAACAGTAAGAGCATCAACATTAGGGGAGAGTCGGGTAGTATCGGACATCGGGTAATATCGGACAGTGAGTTTCTTTCATCTACCACACGATGATAGTACCTGATTGATATGGTTACGTTTCTGTGATGTCGCATAGAGAAACGTAACCATGTCATTCAGGTACTGCCATATGGTGGTAGATGAAATAAACTCACTGTCCGATACTACCCGATGTCAGATACTACCCGACTCTCCCCTGTAATTGTCAGCATTAACCCTAATATTCGTATTCGTCATAATATTCGTAATTTTATTCATGAACAGCAAGAGCATCAACATTACCATTGTCAGCATTAACCCTAATATTCGTATTCGTCATAATATTCGTAATTTTATTCATGAACAGCAAGAGCATCAACATTACCATTGTCAGCATTAATCCTAATATTCGTATTCGTCATAATATTCGTAATTTTATTCATGAACAGCAAGAGCATCAACATTACCATTGTCAGCATTAATCCTAATATTCGTATTCGTCATAATATTCGTAATTTTATTCATGAACAGCAAGAGCATCAACATTACCATTGTCAGCATTAATCCTAATATTCGTATTCGTCATAATATTCGTAATTTTATTCATGAACAAGAAGAGCATCAACATTACCATTGTCAGCATTAACCCTAATATTCGTATTCGTCATAATATTCGTAATTTTATTCATGAACAGCAAGAGCATCAACATTACCATTGTCAGCATTAATCCTAATATTCGTATTCGTCATAATATTCGTAATTTTATTCATGAACAGCAAGAGCATCAACATTACCATTGTCAGCATTAATCCTAATATTCGTATTCGTCATAATATTCGTAATTTTATTCATGAACAAGAAGAGCATCAACATTACCATTGTCAGCATTAACCCTAATATTCGTATTCGTCATAATATTCGTAATTTTATTCATGAACAGCAAGAGCATCAACATTACCATTGTCAGCATTAATCCTAATATTCGTATTCGTCATAATATTCGTAATTTTATTCATGAACAGCAAGAGCATCAACATTACCATTGTCAGCATTAATCCTAATATTCGTATTCGTCATAATATTCGTAATTTTATTCATGAACAGCAAGAGCATCAACATTACCATTGTCAGCATTAATCCTAATATTCGTATTCGTCATAATATTCGTAATTTTATTCATGAACAAGAAGAGCATCAACATTACCATTGTCAGCATTAACCCTAATATTCGTATTCGTCATAATATTCGTAATTTTATTCATGAACAGCAAGAGCATCAACATTACCATTGTCAGCATTAATCCTAATATTCGTATTCGTCATAATATTCGTAATTTTATTCATGAACAGCAAGAGCATCAACATTACCATTGTCAGCATTAATCCTAATATTCGTATTCGTCATAATATTCGTAATTTTATTCATGAACAGCAAGAGCATCAACATTACCATTGTCAGCATTAATCCTAATATTCATATTCATCATAATATTCATAATTTTATTCATGAACAGCAAGAGCATCAACATGATCATTGTCAGCATTTTAATCTTAATATTGATATTGGTAATCGTGTTCATAATTTTATTCATGAACAGGAATAATAGCTATCGTCATTATTGGTAATTTTACTTTCAGACTTCATAATTCATGATTACCACATTATTTATTTACCGTGGTTGCAGTGCCATTCAGTATTATTTTAATAATGATTCTGATAATTATATTCTTAATTTATTTCATAAACATAACGTTATTATCATCACAATAGTATTAATTATAACGCTGATATTCGTCATTCATTTTATCTTACAGCAAAAATCTTATTTCCATAATCATAAGCTCCAGTGTTCATACTAACTATAGTTATTGTGATTTATTTAGCAAGACAAGAATCAAGCTGGTCGCTATCAACATCTTCATCATAATTATCATACGATCAACATAAAAACGTTGCCCACCAGATCTGTTTAGTTTTGTAGTGGATGAAGCGGCTGTGATGAAAATTTCCTCTTCCATTGTTATTCTACCATTACTCCATCTTTTTTCCGTATCTCATTTTGTCTGAATAGAGCCTGTAGTCGAAAAGAGACGTAAAATAAATAATCGCAAGGCTCGAGATGTGGTTTCCGCTCCAGTTATTTCTAGTTCGTGACTGTGTATTTTAATTGTTGAAAGTGAAACGGTAATGTAATACATTGCGAAGTCTCTAATATATGGCAGGATGGCAGTAAAAAGCTCGACTGCATAATCAGCAACCATTTCATACTCAGGAAGATGCTGCCTAGTCTTGTAACCCGAATGAGGTTACAACGTATCTGATGCCTCAATTATGACACTGTGACCAAAACATATTTATTCCGAAGATGAATTTTACGTTTTCAACAGTATGTTGAGAATTCAAAATTTCGTCGTGTGTAAACTAACGTATTTATCGCTTAATTTATCCCGTTGTTCAATTCCCCCCCTCCCCCAAGATTTTTAGGACAATTTTACTTTCCTCGCGTAATTTCCCTCTTTTACATTAAGGGTACGTGAACTATCATAAATATTATCAGAAAATGCAGGCTCTAAATTTCCAAAATTTTGTAAGGAAATGAACTTACTATTGGGAAAAAATTACAAGGTACCGCAACAAGAAGCCACCGGCGTGGCTCAGTCGGTTAAGGCGCCTGCCTGCCGGTCTGAAATTGCGTTCGGGCGCGGGTTCGATCCCCGCTTGGGCTGATTATGTGCTTGGGTTTTTTCCGAGGTTTTCCCCAACCGTAATGTGAATACAAGGTAATCTATGGCGAATCCTCGGCCTCATCTCGCCAAATATCATCTCGCTATCACCAATCTCATCGACGCTAAATAACCTAGTAGTTGATACAGCGTCGTTAAATAACCAACTAAAATAAAAATAAAACCACAACAAGACTTATTAGAACTTAAATATCTGATAAAAGTATAAAAAGGTTACTAATAATATTTTTGAAAATTCACTTTTTACTTTAAATTAAATTTCCCAAAATTTGACAATTTTCACACTCATATTATTTCATAACTACAACCACTTGAGATAGAATTCTGAAATTTTGTACACTGATTTAACATGCATGTATGCAAGAGGTACACTGCAATAATGCCCATTTCTTTGAAAATAGAAAAATTAGGTCAGAAAACATTATGTAAATTTTAATATATTTTATATGGGACAAATAAAAACTTAAATATATTAAGATATAATACTCTACACGTCTGAGAGTAGTCTACTTTTCAGAAATAAGTGTTTATAACATGAAGAAAAAATATTAAAGATGTCAGCGAGACCATAACAATGATGTAACTGCTTAATTTTTTTGTTTTTTCATACTTTGATAAAACTTGTTTGAAAAATATTATTAGTAACCTTTTTATACTTTTATCAGATAATTAAGTTCTAATAAGTCTTGTTGTGTTACCGTGTAATTTTTGCCCAATTGTGAGTTCATTTTCTTATAAAATTTGTTTAATTTAGAGTTTGCATTTTCTGATAATATTTATGGTCGTTCACGTACATATACCCTTAAACAAATTTGTGACATCCCTTTTTTCCTTGAAGATAATCTTTAGTGAAGATTTTAAGTATCGTGAAAATACCGCATGGAAAAGTCAAGGCAGTCAAAAACTGAATTTTTTTTTAAGTTTATTTATACACGCTTTAACATCTGTGGTCATATCTTGTGTTTAGGATCCGGAATTTTCGTCACCGATTTTTCGTCACCCAGTGATTTCGTCACATATTACATTTTGCCACTGTAACATTTTGTCACCGATTCACTTTTTTCTTACTTTACTCTTCAATATTCTTCAAACCTCTAACTCTAGCTACTTAGCTTCTCGTTTTCAACATTTGTTCTCATATCACGAAATAGATACTCGCTCACAACACCATATCCACGTAATAAAAATTAGAAACATGTTAAAGGAATTGTCATTGCACCAAATGAGTGCTCTCTGGACCGAAATGATCGCATTTTAATTATTTAAACACAATTTCAATTAAGTAACATATTAAACGGTTTATCCTTCTATCAAACACGAATGTTCCCTGGATCAAATGTCCTATTTTAATTATGTAATTACTTTATATTTATTTCTAACGGGTGCAGCGGATCGCACGGGTACGGCTAGTTATAAATAATAATATTATTATCATTACTAATATAATTAATAATTCTAACAATAAATTTGTATCTAAGTCTTCAGCGTTGTTATTTAAACGCTACGAAAGCTCAGGTTTGCAAGGCTCCCTTTGTATAAGCGGACTACAACAAGACGGGCGTCTTGTTTGCTGGGTTTGCGAGTGTTAGGTTCATTCTGCAGCCCCTTGACTTAATCGTCGCATCGTATTTCAGAGAGCAGCGATGAAAGTGTAACCCGAGTCACATGATCAAGAAGCCTGGTCATCATTTTCTGCAAAGTCGAGACGAACGCTTCGCTTCCACATCTCTCCAACTTCATGGAAATTTTTAATATCTTAGGAATATTCACAAGGCCTTCGCTCTCCGGAGAGTCTTGTTTCAGGAGTGGGGAACGCGAACGAGGGGTGCAGCAGGGAGTTCCTTGAGAAAGAAATCTTAAAGGAATGCTTACACTGCCAAATGTTAAGTGATAACTCGAAAGTTGAGACTTCGATCCTAAGGAAGGAAAAATTACATGTTTCCTCTTGATTGTGAGCACAAATACTTCAGTGGGACGTAGTCTTCCAGCTGGAAAGTTGTAACCTAAAGGTACGGTTTGTTTACGGCGTTCATCCTCGGCGATTATAAACGCTGGCGATGATCGCCGAGAAGTGGGTTCTTTATTGACGCACATCGCTGTAGATTCTCATTTGTTTATTCCTTCATCTACTACATATGGTTAAGTAAATTAATGTAGGCCACGGACATAACCTAAAAATTATATGAATAAATCTCAGATAATGAAGTTGCTATTTATTCTAGAAAAGGGAGATGACGATATCAAAATCTCGCATGCGTATTATAAAAGGAACAAGCTACAGACTAATGAAATATTCAGGAATAGGTTTTCAGAATTCTGTTTTAACACATTGATAATGAGACATCTTCTTCACCTGACATAATTAGGAACATTAAATCCAGACGTTTGAGATGGGCAGGGCATGTAGCACGTATGGGCGAATCCAGAAATGCATATAGAGTGTTAGTTGGGAGACCGGAGGGAAAAAGACCTTTAGGAAGGCCGAGACGTAGATGGGAGGATAATATTAAAATGGATTTGAGGGAGGTGGGGTATGATGATAGAGGCTGGATTAATCTTGCACAGGATAGGGACCGCTGGCGGGCTTATGTGAGGGCGGCAATGAACCTTCGGGTTCCTTAAAAGCCATTTGTAAGTAAGTAAGTAAGTGATAATGAGACATCTTTATAAAAACGCTACAAAATTTAAGGAATATTTCAGACTCTCACCTGACCAGTTTGATTATGATTTGAGTTTAATTGAAAATGACAATGTTAAAATTACATACAAATTTTGTCAAGACCCCCGTAACTCCAGTTGAAAGATTGGCAGTAACTCAGGATATGAACTTATTATTATTATTATTATTATTATTATTATTATTATTATTATTATTATTATTATTATTATTATTATTATTATGATACTGTATTACATTACATGGTGTATTCCAAACAATAATTTAAAAAATTGGCTAAACTAGCGCTGAGGTATCCCTTCGTAATCCGCTTATACACTTTAAATGTACGAACATATGATAGGTTAGGTTTGGTTTGGGCTTTTATTATGCCTTGTATATACGATCAACTACATCTCTACAAAAAAAAACCGCTATATTTCAGAATACCGCGTAAGTACTTAGGTAGGCCTAGTCACAGTAAACTTACAGAAGAGAGAATTTCCCCCTTACCCAACACTGAACGAAATTCTCTGGGGCTCGGGCGTGATAAAAATGTAATATGTAATGTAAGGGTTTATTGTTTAATTTGTTTATTAATTCACAAGCTCATATTAAAAAGAGCATTATGTTGTGACACATATTCAATAATAATTTCGTCTTCAGACCGCGAAAAATTACAAAACGTCTTGATTTGTTTTGCAGCCAAAACGTACAGACGTGGTTAACGTGTACAGATTAGATATTCGATATTACAACATGACCTTGTCTAAATATCGATTATTGAACACGAATGCGGCGATGTTTGTCCTGAATTTGCTTCAGAAGCAACCTCCAGCGATCTGCGTCGCGTCCAACGAACTGCGCTGGCGATCTTCGCTGTAAAGAAACCGTGCCCATTCATTTCAACTGCTAGCATCTCCGACGACAATCGCTGGCGATGTGCGCCCGGCGATGATCGCCGTAAACAAACCGTACCTTAAAGATAAGGGTGTTGATTCCTAGAAGACTGTCAAGAAGAGAATATGTAAAAGAGGCAATAATTGAAAAAAAAAGAGAAACGTTGAAGGAAGTAGAAGTAGAAAAACAGAGCACAAATATGCCAAAAGGAAGTCAGGGGAACAGGAAGAATGATTCAAGGAAAGAAGAAAAAGAAGAGTTGATATTGCAAGACGGAGAAAGCAGGGAAAGGAATAACAAGGCAGGAAAATAGAAGAAAGAAGGAAATGGGAGAGGACGATGAGAGTGGGGAGGAAAAGACTAGAAAAAGAACAACAGGAGAGGGTGGCGAGGAGAAATAGAAGAAAATGGTAGGGCAATAAATAAGGAAAATGGAATAAAGAAACAAGAAAGAAGAACAGGATAAAAACTTGGAAGAAATAAGGACAGGAAGAAAAAATGAGAAGGGGAAAGAAAGAGAATAGGAAGAAATAGGAGGAAAAGAATAGAGGAAGAGCAACAGGAGAAGACGGTAAGGAGGAAGAGAAGAAAATGGTAAAGGAAAAAAGAAAGCAGCAACAAGAAATGGGAGGATAATATAAAAATGGATTTGAGGAAAGTGGGATATGATAGTAGGGACTGGATTAATCTTGCACAGGATAGGGACATGGCGAGCTTATGTGAGGGCAGCAATAAACCTACGGGTTATCTGAAAACCATTTGTAATTAAGTAAGTAAGTAAGTAATAATAATAATAATAATAATAATAATAATAATAATAATAATAATAATAATCTTTATCTATAATAATAATAGACTAATAATTAGACAGTGGATGCGGGATGACTTATCGTTGAATGTAAGTGCACATTTACTATAAGTTATGTTACATTTTTTTTCATTCAGACCATTGGCTGAACAGGTTTTAAACGTAACAGATGATGTCAACATGCTACTGTATCTCTGTACAGTCAGGTTCAGTTCTCGTCATCATTGATGCAGTTACCAGCGTTGCAGTAAACGACGATATATTCTCGTAAGTTGTCGAAGCTGAATCGTCTTCGCCTATCGCATAAACAGTTTTTGTATCGAGAGAATTTCTGAAAAAAAAAACTCTAAAATGGGGATCTCGCAATTTCTTTAGAGGAATATTTATACTGAGCATCATGTTGCACATGTCGTTAGACCCGCACAACTACTAGATGATGATGATGATGATGATGATGATGTAGATGGTTCCTCAGAGTTCATTTCAACGCATTTCCTGTGCGATGTACTGGTGCAATGTTTCTCTATTGCCTGAATTGTTCTGGTTAATCATCATCATCATCTTCATCTTCATTCACATCTTACGTCATTAGAAATATTCCGACTGCAGTCCGTAGCTTCCAGGGTTTGTCTAAATGTCGTCTTCCTCTTGGTTTGTATTGTATTATTTGCTTAGGATATCTTTTTTTTATTTTTTTTTTTTTATTATTTATTTTGTATGTGTGATCTTTCCAGTTTTATGAATATTTTTATATTTTGTCTGGTATTGCAAATATTTCAGGGTCTTGTTTAATTTCTTTTTCATTTTGTCTTCCCTTGTACAGCCCTTCACAGAACGTAATAATAATAATAATAATAATAATAATAATAATAATAATAATAATAATAATAATAATAATAATAATAAATTCTGTCTTCTTCTGTGAGTGGGCTTTTTATTTTAAGAGAGTCGTTGAAATACTAAATATATATTACATTATCTGAAAATACATTAAAATGTTGTGGGCGTAGAATACGTTTTGGATTCCTGCACAAACAAAAATATGAGAATCGAAATAAGAAACAAAGTCTCTTATGTGAGACGTTTACGTAACATTATTAAAGGGAGATTCTCTTCTTCAAAAAGAAGAAATTTCTCATCCCTGAAGTAACAGATAGTCTAGTGGGTGTGTTTTTCTTTTATCTGAAGACGTAACAATAACAGCAATAGAAGAATATGTTTTCTTTTCATTCGGCTGTAAATATTCTCTTCTAGACAATGGACATTGTCCAAATAAAACTCTCACTGCGATGAATCCAGTGCCAACGACCTTCAGAATTACGCTGGTCGGTGGAAGATCTCCGTGGAATGTACGAACTTGGAAGAAATTCGTAGTTTCAGTGAAACCACCGGCCACAAAGTCATCGCACTTGTCTTCCACTTTATTTTAAGTAATCTATAACAGTAATTAAGATGGATATCGGCATATAGCCGTCAGCTGTGGTGGCTAAGGTAGTGTTTAGCTACAAACCAAGCGTCTATGAGTTCGATTCTTAGAAAGTACGTGCAGGTTTATCTTCCGTGGGGGCTGCGTGTATGGTTCTTGTTTTCCGTTATCTAAAATGGTGGTATTTGCGTCACACTGTTAATATGTGTTTTATTTCGTTGCATTTCAGTGTTTGACGTGGTCCATAATTCTGCAGTGCTTGGGAAAAGTGGCATACGTCAGTTTCCACAAACATTTTTTGTTTATTTATTGACAACTTACGGAACATCTGCTCGCTTGGGAAAAGAGACATAAGTATTTCTCCCATTACAATAATTCATACAGAAGAAACTCAAATCGACATAAACCAGTGTGAAGACAGTATTTTTCCTTCTCCTGTGAAATTAAGAGTTTTGACTTGTGCCACTTTTCCCGAGCACTACAGAATTATCATAAAAACAAGGCCTGGATGTATCAAAGGACCCAATTCTCGAATATCGATGGTGATGGTAGTGATGGGCATAATTAAATGGATTTTATGCCGCTGGAAAAAAAAAAGGAAAATTAAGAATTAATTTAAGATGGAATTACTCGTAAAACCTTAAAATACGAATCTAGGAAGGCAGAAATAAGAAATAAATCACTGGCACTAGATAGCGAGTACTTCTTAATTGTATATTTTGTACTTTTCACACTAGACATCTTTTATTATGTTAACAATTCCGTTTATAACACATTTTTTTTAGACAGCTATTTCCAAAAGTAAACGCGTTGAAAATTGACTGTTAATATGATAGCGTGCGAAAAGTATTTCTAACACTGACTTTCAGCTGTTTGCGCCGACTGTCAATTGTTTTCCATTAGATGCTACACGGCAACAATTGCAACCGATCAGTCAGGCGATGCAAACGCTGCCAGGCCTGTTTTTTAAATAATTATTTTTGATTTAGAAAGGTACCGTACACAAATTAAATACATAATTTATTATTACTTCAACAATTATTTTATTAATAACTATATGAGACAATTAAGAATAATTACATGTAATTATATAGAAATTAGTGGTTACCCTGGTTTGAACTGGCGACCTATCGATGTAGGCTGCTCTACCACTGAGCTATAGCACCGCCTGGTTTTAATGTGATAATGATACAATTTAACTATTAGAATAAGGGGGATTAAAGCAGTAGAGGAGTCGGGGTAATTATTTCTATACCAGTCTGTCTAAAAAAACAGTTTATAACACACATCTTAAAATAATTTTATTTTATTCGTAGGACTTCCTTCACTAGACCTCGTTTTTCAAATATTCCTACCCAAAAAATGCTAATTTTTACATTTGTATCGTAAATAACTATTATTGAGCTGTTACTTACCATGTTTTACTCCCAAACCCCTTATTTGTCTTTATTATTACAATATAATGTCTGAAAATAATAGGCCTATGTTGTACCTGTATTTATTCAATACAGTTTATATTAAAAGTACACAATTATTGCAACGATACATGATGTTATATATCTGTGGCCGGGAGGAAAAAGGTCTTAAGTAAAAATTTTATACTTTTCAGGAGAGCAGTAGAAAGATTGAAATTGGTGTCAATTACTGTATAGAGTTATTTTAATTAAGAGGTTTTTCCTGGATATTATTTGTTTATATTTCTTTTAAAATAGGTAATGTTGCTCATTTAACAATTTTCTTGATTATTTCCAAAAATAGCCTCACTTAAGCCCTTTTAAGACTAGAAGCCAAACTGAGTAAAACGGATTATTAAACATGAGACCATTTTCATGTCAAAATAAATGAGAAATGTAAATTATTAGGAATTCAAAATAGGTCTTAAGCAATTATAGGACTGTTTACCCTGGTGCTTAAAATTTTAAAAGGAAAGAGCATCAGTATGTGATAAAATGGCTAAAATACAAGTTAGACCTTTTAATAGGGAAGCATGGAAAGTAAACATGTGATGGTTTGTAAGGAATAAAGTATTAAATATTCTTAAGTCCCTTATCCTGTGTGTGCTCGATTCAAAAAGTACTTAGGACATTTGGTAACGCTCTATAAATCCAGTCAGGAGTCTTATTTGACTTTAGCCGTTTTACGAGATTGTAGAGAATTGATCCGCTTTCAGAATATATAAAAATCTCATTTTCACAAAAAATTGACTTAAGACCTTTTTCCTCCCGGCCACAGATATTATCCCACTGCAAACACTGACACTCTCTAGTAGCCTATAAGACCATGCGAAAGCATAATTTAGTTTACATATCTTTAAAAACTGTTACATCAAGTTTTGTTATTTTCGTTGCTGCCAATGTATGTTAGTTTTACTTCAATTAAAAATCATAACTAGTTTTGTGTTGAAATAAACAAGCATGGCTGTCCACGGATCAATATTAATAGTTGAAAATTATTTTTTAGTACAAGGCAAACAGAACCAGGAGAGTAACTTTAATTTCTTTTGAAAACTATCCGCTTATCTTTCCATATACAGTTCTCGGTATCTAATTTATTAACTTTAAGGTCATTTTTTTTTTAAACTTTAGTAGATGACTTAATTAAAAAATGGAAAATGGAGGTGAATCCAGGTATAAAGATTAGTAAAGATACATTTTTAAATATTCTAATGTTTGCCGATGATGTAACATTAATACAAGACAGTGAAGAAAAATTGCAATATGCCATTCACAAACTACACCTACTAGGAAAAGAAGACTATAATTTGAGCATATCAACTCATAAAACTAAAGTAATGGCCCACAGTGGTAAATTTACAATTCGTACAAAAATAATAGTTGATAATAAGCCCATAGAACAAGTATCTCATTTTGATTAGTTAGGTTGTAACATAACTTATGATGTAGATAGAGATATTGACAACAAAATAAGCAAATTCCAGTCGAAAAATCGAAGGAGAATTGGGAGGAAAATTTAAAAGGTACGCAAAACGCGTCCTTGCAAGGGATTGGGGGCTGTACAAAACTAAATATGTGAGCTCCAAGCCTGTTGGCCACTAGTCTCACTCCGGGTTACGCTGCTCCCCTGAAGGAGCTCTAGAAAATTTTGAAGAGGAAGCCGAAATTGGACGTAACCTCTTAGGTACCACATACGCGAGGGGGGCTGAGATTGATCAATTGATCACGGAACGGGGTGGAGGAGTTGGCTGGTGTTTGCCGTTAGGATGGCAAGACGCCGTCATCTGTTGTTCGATGACAAAGCATGTGAAGGCCGTCGGAAGAAGCGCCGTGAAATCTAATCTGCAATTTGAGAGGTCCCTCTCCTTTCAAATTGCGACTTATGGAGTGACCTCGTATATTTAATAGACTATTAATATTATCTGAACTAGGGCTTACATCGTTTATAATAAGGGTGGAATATATATGGGGAAGGGCATATAGGTCCGTGGCCCATTTCTTATAGGACTCATCCCGACATTTGTCTTACGCCTGAGGAAAACCACGGAATACCTTAGGCGAGATGAGTTGTCTCATGTATAAGAGACTAGCCAATTTGGCTATTATGTAGGAGGTGATTGTTGTCATGAGCCTTGTTGAATCGTCTCAATTTTGAGACAAGCCATTTGGCTATATGATGGCTCAATTACGAAGAGGGGGGAGAGATGTAATTAGTTAATTAATTTAAAGTAATTAGGGAGATTAATGGGGATATGGGTGCAGGACCGTGGCCCATTTCTTTTAGGGCTCATCCCGACATTTGTCTTAGCGCCTTAGGAAAACCATGGAAAAACCTTAGGCAGGATGAGAATTTCAGTGGATATGCGGAACAATAAATAGAACACTAAAAAATAAAACTAGAAAAGAAACAAAACTAAAGTTCTATAAAACTATGGCAGTACCTGTGTTGACATATGGAAGCGAATCATGGATAATTAAAGAACGAGATAAAAGTAAATTACAGGCTGCAGAGATGAGGTTTCTTCGCAGAGTAAAGGGATGTACAAGAAGGGATCTGATAAGAAATGAGGATATCCGTAAAGAATTAAATATATACAACATAAACGATAAAGTTGAAGATTATAAAGGAAAGTGGAAAGAACACCTGTCTCGAATGGATAATGAAAGAATTCCAGCACTGATACAACAATACCAACCTAAAGGCAAAAGAGATGTCGGACGTCCTAGGAAGAGGTGGAACTGAATAAAATGTGAAGACGGAATAGGCACTAAGCCTAAACCATGAAGTGAAGACGATGAGGAGTATTTTTAGATCATCAAAATCCGTCATCTGTTCATAAGAAAATTCCTACCCCCATCAGGAATCGAACCAGTGCGTATTCCGTAATGCGAATCCCAGGCATTATGTCTTAGACCACTACACTATGACGCGGGACGAATTCTCTGCATAAGATTCTATAATGAGATCGAATTATCTATTCTTACGAAACGTATCTTGTGGCACAGATTTTTGATTTGGAACAGGCAAAAGAGATGTCGGACGTCCTAGGAAGAGGTGGAACTGAATAAAATGTGAAGACGGAATAGGCACTAAGCCTAAACCATGAAGTGAAGACGATGAGGAGTATTTTTAGATCATCAAAATCCGTCATCTGTTCATAAGAAAATTCCTACCCCCATCAGGAATCGAACCAGTGCGTATTCCGTAATGCGAATCCCAGGCATTATGTCTTAGACCACTACACTATGACGCGGGACGAATTCTCTGCATAAGATTCTATAATGAGATCGAATTATCTATTCTTACGAAACGTATCTTGTGGCACAGATTTTTGATTTGGAACAGGAAGCAGAACCAGTTGCAGTGTTCTCACAGCTAACTACCGGAACGCATGTAAATAACGCCTCGGCGTGAAAGAACGATTAGAGCGGACGAAGGTTGCTTGAGTCTCTGTTGCAATGTCCGTCATGAGAGTAAGACGTCGTATGAGCCCAGAGAAAATGTCAAGAAACTCAGCACGCAGGGCATTTCCTTACTGCCTCTCTCGTTATGGTCCGTAATGCCCATCTAACCTCTACATTTCTACGTGTTATTTGTCTTTCTGTAATAGAATTTAATTTTCCCTGAAGTAGGTTTGATTTTAAGCAGGCTTTAAGCCAGAAAATAAATATTTATTTTATTTTATTGGGTTATTTTACGACGCTGTAACAACATCCAGGTTATTTAGCGTCTGAATGATATGAAGGTGATAATGCCGGTGAAATGAGTCCGGGGTCCAACACCGAAAGTTGCCCAGCATTTGCTCGTATTGGTTGAGGGAAAACCCCTGAGAAAACCTCAACCAGGTAACTTGCCCCGACCGGGATTCGAACCCGGGCCACCAGAAAATAAATAATTGTCGCAAAAATGCACAAATGAAAAATTATATTTGTGTAAATTGCGAAATGCTTGTGCAATATTATAAATAATTGTGCAGAAAGATAAAATTAATAAAGTATGCAGAAACAAAAAGTTATGTTATTCGTTTCTTGGCGTTTTATTACTTTCAATCCATCTTATCACACTCTAGATATACTTATGTAAGTAAATCATTAGATGTAGGCATGTTTAGAATCAATTACTGCTGAATGTACATCACAATAATATACGTTATTTTATGGGCACTCTAAACATTGAAATTCTTTACTAGTAGGCCCTTCAAGATTTATTGTTAGCAGAGTGCTAACTCTTTTTACTGAAAGGCGGTTTCTAATTCCAATTTTTACAAGATTCATGCAACTAAATTCTCGCTCATAATTTACAGTATGCGATGGAATTATATAAATCAATTATTAGAAGAAATGGTTCACTTAACTTAGACCTATATGAATTGTACCAACTCTGAAATCAATTCCTGAACATCTATTGCTCAGTACCTCCTCTACAGCCTACAGAATCCGTTTTACCTTTTCACGTAGGCATCAGCACGGTTTCCCGAGGTACAATGATCCTAGGAGAGATCCTATGGTATATAGCATTACCACCAGCAACCAATGACCACATATCCATTGGATTCAAGTTCGGTGGCGACCTGCAGCCGACTCTACATCGAAATGGGGAAAAGAAAGTGAGGTTATGGTGAAAGAGTGGAAGTATAAATATGATGGCGAAACGAATTCGAGGTCCAACGTCGAAATTACCCAGAAATTCTGCTTCAATTGGTTGAGAGAAAACCTCGGAATAAACCTCAACCAGGTAAATTGTCCCAACCAGGATTTGAACGCGGAACCGCCCGTTTCATGGTCAGACATGGTAACCATTACTCGACTATGTAGTCAATGTCAACATAAAACCTTTCTCACGAGATGATTGTCCTTATGTTCCTCGGTAGTCAGGCCATAGGTTGAAAAACGGATCTGTTAACAGTTTCTTAAAGTATGACATGAACATTATGCAAAATTATTTGTTGGAACGGGGAACACTGCTGTAACGACGTTTATAAAATATGATTTCTATAGTAATATACGTTACAAGAGCGGTATGTTGACGTTTTCATGGTCGAGGAAAAGATTGAAAAAGCGAAACGTAGTTGAGCTTTTTTAATTTCCGAGAACATGAAAACATCGTTTATTGCATACCTGAAAGATGAATTTCTAATTAGTTGCAATGAAATCTCCATGTTGGTTTCTGTTTAATGACGGCAACTTCAGAACACCAAAATATCTTTCTTCAACACTGTTGCTATAAAATGTTTTCTGTGTTTACTATACTCCAGCAGGCCGTGATATACGTCTGTCTTTTTTCTTTCCCCCAGTCTATAAATGCGAACTTAAAACAAACGGTAAGGTTATGTAATGATTTATTTTTCATTTTAATATTTTAACAATATTATTTATATAACATATTGCAGTAATAACATCGGCAACTGGAATCTAGTTGATTTTTTCACGGCTTCCTTAATGTTACTTGTATCAGGAATGCAATAAGTTTCGTGGAGTAGTAGACTTTACTTAATTTTTGAAAATATTTGAAAACAATAATTAACATTGCAATTTAGGTGAAATTGCAGTGGTAAGTTTCCACTTTATAATTATTACTATGTTAAACGTCTCTAAAAATAATATGTTAAAAGCGTAAAGCAGTAAAATGAATGTCGCGCTTAAGCGGTAAGAAGAGGGAAATTGTTATGTGTGTTACGTTGGGAATACTGAATGTGGTATTTCACACTTACCGCGTATTGGTTCTGTGCGGAAAACAAGCAAATACGCACGATCTGGCACAAAATATGTTTTATTGAAGATAATGGTATCAAAATCTATCATGTAAAATAGTTCTGGGAAATATAAGCACAAAGGAACAAAATGGTAGAGTTTTCCGTTCATAATACGCTCAGAATTCGTCCCTTAAAAGCACTGTCATTGAACACATTTCACCCTAACTTATAGCCTATACAACATTCTTATGACAAATTGACTCGGATGAAGAATGTCTTATATCCAAACCTCATGGAAACCAGGAAGAACTGTACAAATTGTTTGATATCTATAGGTTTGCAAGCATTGAAACCAGCAAAAATATAAGCGCAGTCGTGTAACTGCATAATTATGGAAATTTCAGCCCGTATGAATTTATGACAGGTTAAATGACGAAGCCATCAGATAGAGCGTAAAATTCTACACGTGATTATGCATTCACTGCTTTCAATTTACGACATTTAAATGTGCAATATTGAGCCTATTTGGCAACACAGCGCTAACAGAAAGGGACAGCGCTAATGTCAAAATTTACGTGTCAGAAAGAGAGAAAATACGTCATTTACTGTCTATTGTATTTTTAAGGTTGAGACTCTATTATTGCATCTGGTTGCTATGGGCTATGTTTTGTCAATTGCGTTTTGTTTTGTACAGCTTCTAGTATGTTTTGGAAACGTTTTCTTTAGAGTTTTTTTTTTCGTAACAAATACTACAGAGTTTTTTTTTTGTTTCAAATTTGATCAGCTGATATTTTCAGTGAGTTCATTTCCTGTGGTCCCACAATGCTAAAGGTGTCTATTTCAGTATAATCGTCTTATGTTTCTGATAAAGAGTTTTGATAAATAATATCCTGCATTCGAAAGCTTCCTTGATTTAGGTAGCTAGGTATGAAGTTATTCACTGCATCGTTGCTTTAAAATTGAAGATGTTTGCTATGTGATCATAAATTTGTGGATGGTTTATGTTTAGTAGCAGAGCAGTATAGAATATAGCCTATTTTCCATCGAAAACAGCTTTATGATGACCAAGTGGGATAAAGTTAGAAAGGAGTTTGTGTCATTTTATTTAGGGTCTATACTCAATTAGGAAATACTCTAAAATGTATCTTATGAAAATAATTTGTTACATTCGTAAATTGTTATTATTATTATTATTATTATTATTATTATTATTATTATTATTATTATTATTATTATTAGCAGTAGCAGCCAAAATCTCAATCAGAGGTAATGATATTGGTCCTGATTTTGCTCTACTAAAAACTTGCAGTTTATGACTTAGGCCTATGCCCTTTTAACCGTGCATCATAGATATATTATAATATAAATTTATGTAAAACAACTACAAATGATTCATTCATTCATACATTCATTCATTGTTCTGCCCAAGGACAGGTCTTTTACTGCAAACCCAGCTCTCTCCAATCTTTCCTATTTTCTGCCTTCATCGTTGTCTCCTCATATGATCCATGTATCTTAATGTCGTCTGTCATCTGATATCTTCTTCTGCCCCGAACTCTTCTCCCGTTCACTATTCCTTCTACTACATCCTTCATTAGGCAGTTTCTTCTCAGCCAGCGACCCAACCAATTCCTTTTCCTCTTCCTGATCAGTTTCAGCGTCGTTCTTTCTTCACCCACTCTTTCCAACACAGCTTCATTTCTTATCCTGTCTGTACGCAACTAATAAAACTGCCAATCCTGAAGTTTTTAATAACCAATGTTACAGAAATGTTCATTTGTATGGGAGTGATAATGAAAATTTCAAGTTATCTTAACCGATGGCTGTTAATTGCTTTAGATATCAATCCCAATAAATCCGTAATATTATATTTCTCGCGGTATATCTGATGATATCCCCCCCTTTCTTAACTGTAAATGAGCACAAACGCTACTTAGGTGTAAATTTTTCTGACATTTTGTATACCGGTATTCGATTCCCTAACCGTTTCAAATGTATATCATTTTACCTTTTAGGTGTGTTTCCAAATTATATGTAATACGCTTTGTCAAATCTGGCAACCTTTTCATAAGGGAAGCTAAATTTATTATTATTATTATTATTATTATTATTATTATTATTATTATTATTATTATTATTATTATTATTATTACATAAATGAAGATCGACATATTGGCATTATGTCAGCCATCTGAACTCTAAATATGTCAGCAATCCTGCAGGTCATAGTCTTCGTGTGATATTGTTTATTGAGTGTGTTTGTGTTTTGTTTTCTTTTATTCTGAAAGAGCCATTACCTATTTCTCAAAACTGACGACAGATGGATTTTGGAAAATAGGCAAATGATGTAGGAAAATTGACATTTCATTAAAAATTACTATTTTTCTGAAAAACCTTGGGTTCCAAGCTTCAAAATGAGGGGTCATTTATTAAAATCCGTTCAGCCGTTTTGCCGTAATTTCCATTACCAGTTCAAATTATATATATAGATACATAAAATAACCGAATTCATAAGTGAACTTAATTTTACATTTCAACCTACATACGTATAGGCCCTACATAAGTTTCACATTGGTACTGATCTATGCACTATTACCTTTTATCCCCATGTTGATTCCCTTTTATCCTCTGGTTGAGTGTATAGAAGGCCCACGGCCTTAACTCTGCCAGAAAAAAATAAAGCATTATTATTATTATTATTATTATTATTATTATTATTATTACTAGCCGTACCCGTGCGCTCCGTTGCACCTGCTAGAAATAAATATAAAGTAATTACATAATTAAAATAGGACGTTTGATCCAGGGAACAACTTTTACAACAGCGCAAGATAATCTGCTTCGCTCATTATCCAATTTTTTTTTTTGCATTGCATTTATTGCATATATATTTTATGTATTTTAACACGATTCAATTGAGCATAGTTAAAATTTGAATTATAAAATAATGGATTGCTAAGCTAACGTATTATTACTGCATACTAAATCAATACGCTCTCGTTGTTCGTTAATTCTCTGAGTTTAAAATGAGTGTACATAAATATTATTTTAAGAAATACAGAAAAGGAATGTACAAAATAGCCTATCAAATTTTCTGTGCATAAGAAGCTATTTTAATCTTACCTGTCCTCGATTTACTCAGACGTTACTGTAATAACATTATAGCATTATGTCCATCTAGAGAAGCTACACTTTCCAATGGTGAAATAACAATTAATTATACAAATCGGTTAATTTAGCTTCTGATATCACTTCATACAAACACAGAAACATTCTCTGTAGGCTATGTTTAATAGCTTTCGATTGTTGATGTCCAAGGCCCCTGTTTCGATTGTTGTTGTCCAAGGCCCCTTATAGACGAAGTCATTTGTTTTTAATTCATTGCACCGTCTTATTTGGCGTTATTTTAATTTTAAAACTCATTTATCTCATTAAATATCAGTCCTATCAAAATTTTGTCAAGAATAAAACTTATCGGAAATCAGTTTTAAAGAAACTTCTGTTATGTAACATTTTTCACAAAAATCAATAATAAACGAGATATTTCGATTTATTTAATTCAGGCCCCCTTATTACCCCCCCCTTTTTAAATAAAGTATTTTGAATGCCATATAGCCTAAAATCTAAGTTACAATGAACTTAATTTATATTCCAGTTTTCATCGAAATCCGTTCAGCCATTATCGCGTGAAAATGTAACAAACATACAGACAGACAGACATACAAACAAAAATTTCAAAAAAGCGATTTTCGGTTTCAGGGTGGTTAATTATATATGTTAGGACCAATTATTTTTGGAAAATCGAAAATTACCACAAAAATTTCGGCTACAGATTTATTATTAGTATAGATTATTATTATTATTATTATTATTATTATTATTATTATTATTATTATTATTATTACACTATGCAAAACCCAAAGGTCTAATTCTGAGTAATAATAATAATAATAGTAATAATAATAATAATAATAATAATAATAATAATAATAATAATAATAATAACGCCGGGGCTCGTAATTGGCGCGCTGTTTTCACTAGCTGCGGTGGATACATTGAGAGCGAAAAACTGAAACGAGAAGCATGGGAGGGTCGGCTGTGTGTATGTGTGGGCGGCTGATGTTTCTGCATGTGCTAATTGGCAGGCATATTTTAATGGGTATGAGGCGGTTCTCTTCATATCGACCGACCCACAGCAGCAGCAGCAGCAGCTCCGCCGGCTCGGGCTGGGCTTTCACTAGTTAAAGGGGAGGTCGCGTCCGTCCATCAGCAGACCAACTCGCATTTCGACAGTCACAACGCCGATATTCCTTTTTTTCCTTCACCCCTGCCGAATTATGACATTAGTAAAGGTGGTTTTGAAGTCAAATATGTTTCCCAGGTTAAAAGTAGACCTCGGTTCAAGCCACTACGTACAGAAATTCCTCTCACTGCGGAAGGAGTACCGTTGGTGGTGGCCTTGTTTTCCTGCATCATGAATTAAGCCGCTTGCACACGATCAAATTTTCTTCCAATTCAATACTTTACAGGAATACATGTCAAAGATTGATTGATATTGAAAAAAGACTTATCAAAGACTGTTTCATTTTGATATTATTATTATTATTATTATTATTATTATTATTATTATTATTATTATTATTATTATTATTATTATTATTGCAAAGAGGGATGAAGTTACAGGAGAATGGAGAAAGCTACACAACACAGAACTGCACGCATTGTATTCTTCACCTGACATAATTAGGAACATTAAATCCAGACGTTTGAGATGGACATGGCATGTAGCACGTATGGGCAAATCCAGAAATGCATATAGAGTGTTAGTTGGGAGGCCGGAGGGAAAAAGACCTCTAGGGATGCCGAGACGTAGATGGGAAGATAATATTAAAATGGATTTGAGGGAGGTGGAATATGATGATAGAGACTGGATTAATCTTGCTCAGGGTAGGGACCAATGGTGGGCTTATGTGGGGGCGGCAGTGGACCTCCGGGTTCCTTAAAAGCCAATAAGTAATTATTATTATTATTATTATTATTATTATGATCATCATCATCATCATTCCATTACTTCCACTGACTCGGCTAAATTGAACAATATTCGAAGAAAATTTATTTCCTTGTGTTCTTATAGATTTTTACCTAATTCCAATGATTATAAATATGAGATTAATTGCAAATATTTTATTGCTGTAGTTTATTTACCAACATTAATCAGACCAGTCTTGCTTTATGGATCTGAAACCTGGGCAGTTGGCAGTGCCGACAATTGTAGGCTGAGTGCATTTGAGGGAAAGGTTCTGGAGGACGATGTACGGACCAGTAAATGATGAGGGCAGTTGGAGGAAAAGATATAACTATGAATTATACCAACTTTTTAAAGAACCAGTTGTTTGCAGAGAAATTAAAGCTAGGAGAGTCAGGGGGCTGGGCCATATCTGTAGGAAGGATGAAAATGATCCTTGCAAAAAATGGAATCTCACTATATCTTTTGGCACCAGAAAAGTAGGGAGACCTCAACTAAGATGGCTGGATGAAGTGGAGAAGGATGTAATAGCAGCATGTGTTAGAGGATGGAAAACAAAGGTCTTAGATCGAAGGACGTGAAAAAGCATCGTTGGGGCGGTTAAGGCTGGAACCCGGCTGTAGAACCAAAGAAGAAGAAGAAGAAGAAGTTTATTTACCAGACGTCAAGATCTTGATTGTTTATTTTTTGTAAAGTCATTAAGGGTGATAATGATTGTAAATCAATAAGCAATATCAGTCTTCGTATTCCTGCTAAGGGTTTAAGATTTCATTTTTTTTTATATATAATAGAAATTCTAAATCTCTCTCTCCGGTCTGCAGATGTATAAAATATGCTAATTTTAATGGATTGAACTTGGATCTATGTAATATGTAGTGTATACTTTTTGGGTTTTATGTCAGTTGTTATTAATTTATGCCTTTTGATTAGATATGTATTATAATATTCTCGTCATCTTGTATATGATTGTAATACTATTTATATGATGTCATTATTTCATTTGTAATTATCGTTTTATTTAATTGTCATTATTTTAGTAATTATTCTATTATACTTTATTGTAATTTATTTCATTCCTAATGTTTTTATTATGTTATTGCCTTTGTGCTGAACTGTAATTGGCTACTGGCTGTTGTACAGCACATTAAATATAAATAAATAATTTATATTTATACCCATTCATTAAGAATGCTTGTTCTAATTAGATCTATAACTTATTCTTTTTTCTACTCCTATGTGTCTAATAATTTTATACTATACTTGGTTAGATCCAAGCTTGAATATGCATCTGTTGTATGAAACTCCATTACTTCCACTGACTCGGCTAAATTGTAGAATATTCAAATCAAATTTATTTATTTTTGTTCTTATAGATTTTTACCTAATTCCGATGATTATAAATATGAGATTAACTGCAAATATTTTAGTTCCTGTAGTTTATTTGCCAGACGTCAAGATCTAAATTATTTATTTATTTTTTTGTAAAGTAATTAATGGTGATATTCATTGTGAATCTTTCTTATTGGTCTTCGTATTCCTACTAAAGGGTTTAAGATTTCATAAATTTTTTATGATGGAAATTCTATATATATATATATATATATATATATATATATATATATATATATATCCGGTCTGCAGATGTACTGTACTCCAACCAGGAGAAAGTCTCAGGGGAATGAGACGCAGCGGGGTAATGCTGTGAATGAATGTTGATATCATAAGGTCATACACGTGGGTACACGCATCTCCATTGGCTAACTCTCAAAACACAAACGATAACACTGATACACACATACTTATACTACCCTAGTTACAAAATTAGATCACGGTTAAACTCCTGATCTTTCAATCCCTCCATACAGGAAATAACATATGCAGGAGAGCGCATGTTTTTTAAACTGACGTTATAACGGTAATATTATCTATCTACTTCGCTGCAATAGTAAGCACATTCCTTTCACGGTTAATCTCCTGGTTGGAGAACAGTATAATATCTGCAAATTTGCATGGTTTGAACTTGGATCCATTTAATGTCTAGTAGGGCCTATATAGTTTTTGGAGTTTTATGTCAGTTATTAATTCTGTGGCTGGGAGGAAAAAGATCTTAAGTAAAAATTTTGTACTTTTCAGGAGAGCACTAGAAAGATTGAAATTGGTTTCAATTATAGAGTTTTTTTAATTAAGAGGTTTTTGCTGGATATTATTTGTTTATATTTCTTCTAAAATAGGTAATGTTGCTCATTTAACAATGTAAATTATTAGGAATGTAAAATGGGTCTTAAACAATTATAGGACTGTTTACCCTGGTGCTTAAAGTTTTAAAAGGAAAGGGCATCAGTACCTATGTGATAAAATAGCTAAAATACAAGTTAGACCTTTTTAATAGGGAAGCATGGAAAGTAAACATGTGATGTTTGTAAGGAATAAAGTTTTAAATATTTTTAAGTCCTTTATTCTGTGTGTGCTCGATTGAAAAAGTACTTAGGATATTTGGTAACGCTCTATAAATCCAGTCAGGAGTCTTATTTGACTTTAGCCGTTTTACCAGATTGTAGAGAATTGTTTCCGCTTTCAGAATATATAAAAATCTCATTTTAACAAAATATTGACTTAAGACCTTTTTCCTCCCGGCCACAGAATTTATGTATTTTGTTTAGATATTAGGCCTATTATAACATTCTCGTCATCTTATATACCATTTGTATTATATTCATTCCTTTCCTTTTCAACAGGGTCATAGAGTCAATTTTCGTTGTGTCTTCCGTGTAAGGTTAGGAGGAATTTTAGAAACATTGAAAGATCTTTTTTCAGCGCACTGTTGAAACGCCTTAAGTACTGTGAAATCTTAAGTGTCATAATATAATAGCCGTTGGTGCGATAGTTACGCCGCATCGTAAGAACTATAAGAAAGAAAATCCATAACTTTTATATCCCGCGTGAAATGCCTTATATATAACCTTGGCCTTCATATAAGAATTTAGCCGCTCACTTTCTTAGGATGTAATAAAGAGAGCGCATTGGGTTTGTTTCCATATATGGATTTTGAGCACTTTAAATGGACTTGGAAATGAAGACGGACGGATTTTATTTCTCCTTGGAGATGGAAGTTCCGTTCACGTGTGTTACGGGCCGTCGTAATATCATCACTTTTTGATGGTCGTGCACTGCTGAATTATTCATGTACTTCCAGCTAAGCGTTTGAATCCATAAATAACAATTGATGAGTTGGAGGTAATTTGTAATTTGTGCTCAGTTTACAGATGAGTACTTGGAGGGGGACAGAAATCATATACAGCAACTAAATATTTTTATTTCATGGTATTGAAACTGCATTTGATAACACGAGCATTTTTGAATGTGATTAATGGTTATATGCCAAACAAACATAATTACATGTGGCGCTCCGTGCATGCATACGACTGCCAAGGAAACGATGTTCAGTTGTCTATGTTTATTTTATTATAAAGACAGTTGAAAGACGTAATATATTTTGTCACTATCGGGATGTTGATTGAATTTCCATGATATTCATTATAATTTGTTTTCAGAAGTATAATTTGTATATCTTATATATAATTTGAACTGGTAATGGAAATTACGGGAAAACGACTGAACTGATTTTAATAAATGACCTCTCATTTTGAAGCTTGGAACCAAAATAGTAATTTTTAGTGAAATGTCAATTTTCCTACATCATTTTTCTATTTTCCAAAATCCATCTGTCGTCAGTTTTGAGAAATAGGTAATGGCCCTTTCAGAATAAAAGAAAACAAAACACAAACACACTACAATAAACAATATCACACGAAGGCTATGACCTGCAGGATTGCTAACATATTTAGAGTCCAGATGACTGACATAATGCCAATATGTCGAGCTTCATTTGTGTAATTTTTTTCTGAACGTTTCTGTAATATTATTAAAAACTTCAAGACTTACTAAAAAGAAGATTCTCTGGTGTGTAATTTTCTGAATACAGCTGTCTGTGTATTGGATATTAATAACTACAAAACTTAAGAATGTTTGATGACATTATTACCATTAAAAATGAAATATTATTATAGTGAATGCCATGATGTATTTTTCACCAATTGTACAGATTAATGCTTTATTGATGATACGAAAGCGAAACCTTTTGGGGTTATATAAGTAGGCGTAGAGAATATATGAAGTTAGATCTTCATTTCTATAATATTTACTGAGTGACAGCTATACTGTATAGTAGTCTATATAAAACTTATGTAAGATAACAATATTGTTATTAAAGTGAAATATTTTATACTTATTAGTCAAGTGGTATGGGTCTTTTCCATATATTTAATGGTGGTGTGGTATAGATATTTAAAGCTGAAAGTTAGAATCTATAAAACAGTTATGCTACCGGTTGTTCTTTATGGTTGTGAAACTTAGATTTTCACTTTGAGAGAGGAACAGAGATTAAGGGTGTTCGAAAATAAGATGCTTAGGAAAATATTTGGGGCTAAAAAGGATGAAGTCATAGGAGAATGGAGAAAGTTACACAACGCAGAACTACACGCATTGTATTCTTCACCTAACATAATTAGGAACATTTGAGATGGCATCTCATGTAGCACGTATGGATTAATCTAGAAATGGTATAGAGTGTTAATTGGATGACCTGAAGGGAAAATACCTTGAGGGAGGCAGACGTAGATGGGAGGATAATATTAAACTCGATTTGAGAAAGGTGGGATATAATGGTAGAGACTGGATTAATCTTGCTTAGGATAGGGACTTCCAAAATGTCTGATATTCTTCATTGGAAATAAATTTGAAACATTTTAATTTGAATTGTAATGAACTTAGTTTGTAGCATTTGCTGCACAAGCCACTAGTAAGTATGTAATTAGGAACATTAAATCCAGACGTTTGAGATGGGCAGGGCATGTAGCACGTATGGGTAAATCCACAAATGCATATACAATGTTAATTGGGAGACCGGAGGGAAAAATACCATTGGGGAGGCCGAGACGGAGATGGGAGGATAATATTAAAATGGATTTGAGGAAGATGGGATATGATGATAGAGAGTGGATTAGTCTTGCACATTATAGGGACCGATAGCGGGCTTATGTGAGGGCGGCAATGAACCTGCGGGTTCCTTAAAAGCCATTTGTAAGTAAGTATAATTTTTATCTCAAGATTTCTTTTCTGATTTTAGAAAATACTGATTTTAGGCATATATTCATTTGTTTTATGGGACATATGATCCGAACTACACTAGTTAAAACAAATTATCGTTAACGTTATGCCATATAAACATCGGCAAAAATATCACGTTATAGGCCTAAATAAAATATTTATTATTATTATTATTATTATTATTATTATTATTATTATTACTGTTATTATTATTATTAATTTGGATTATGCCTGTAAGGTCTCTTCCTATTCAGGTCAAGATGTTTCTGGTCCCTAATAATAATAATAATAATAATAATAATAATGATAATAATTTACATTTACAAATCACCGGAGCGCTTTGTTAACATGATAGTACAGATTATTAACCGAACAATAGTCATTCACAAGCGGTGAGTCTGTTTTTTTTTTATTTTATTGGGTTATTTTACGACGTTGTATCAACATCTCAGGTTATTTAGCGTCTGAATGAAAGGAAGGTGATAATGCCGGTGAAATGTGTCCGGAGTCCAGCACCGAAAGTTAACCAGCATTTGCTTGTATTGGGTTGAGGGAAAACACCGGAAGAAACCTCAACCAGGTAACTTCCCCACCGGGATTCGAACCCGGGCCGCCTGGTTTTGCGGCCAGACGCGCTGACCGTTACTCCACAGGTGTGGACGTCTGTCTGTTAGAATGGTGTAAGGTCTCTGACTAAACACTTCTCTACTGATTCTACCCGATGTCACCGAGAAACGAAACCTTGAAGAAACAGAACCTCAAAATGTAGAAGCCTTGTTGAAAATAATGATGAGTTTGTTCACCTGTATGCCTAGAGCTGTGGGGATAGTGTCGCCCTACGACTGATTGCGCGCCACAGGTTGAGAGACTCGTACTCTGGTTTATTGATCGCCTCGCTAATGCCCCCCTGCACAGAATGAAACTGAAGTTTAGCTCACATCTGTACCAACAGATACTTTGAGTCAAGTAGAGCTATATCAAATCGAAAGTACATTAAGACGTTGCATACCGGAGCGCTCCTGCAATTTTAAGTGATTGACTTTCGTTTCTAGGCGGCCGTGTGTACGTGGTGGTTTAGGAGCAAGCTTATAGTCGTGGGCTCCAATATCATCTGGGACATGGATGTTTGTTGCTAGCATGATGGCGCTGTTTTGTCCTAGGTGAAGTATTGTCTACCCCAATTCAGTAGAAATTCGCTGCATACCCATGCAGTTTAAGTGCGAATGTGGGATTAGTATGTACCTTGGAAGGGGTTACTAGAATCTCTCCAGGAACAAGTTTTCTTCCTCACAAGGGAACTAGCCCATTAATGAGCTCATGTCGGAACTTTTTCTCTCAAACTATGCACATATACAGGGTGATTCACGAGGATTTACCGTTGTTTACGGAACTTATTTCTGAAGACATTTTGAGCAAAATGTTCATATAAACGTAGTTCCTATTCTCAATATTTTCAGAGTTACATTAATTTAAAGTTGTTTGTAAAATACGTTTTTTCTTTAGTTTGACGTAAAAGTATTAATACAAATAGAGAATGACCGTTCAGAAGTATCATTTATTTAATTGTCAAGTATTATGAAGCTAAAAAGGTGCTGTGAACTCCTTAGCAGCGTCGTACAGACATATTTTTCTATTTTTAACTAGAAAATTACATTATTCTTACGCACTTATCACAACAATTACTACAAATCACACCACTTCCAACGACTTAATTATTTGCAGTTCAATTCTGCAGAGTTTTGGAGAGTTTACAACACGTCAGCCCACGCGAGTTGTGTGGATATAAAGGGAAAAGTTGAGACGATGTCGGGTAGAGTTCCCGGGTAGCTCAGTTGGTAGAGCGCTGGTACGTTCAACCAGAGGTCCCGGGATCGATGCCCGGCCCTGGAACAATTTTTCCATTGAAATTATTCAGTTTACAACACGTTTTAAAAAAAATATCGCCATCCGATTGAGTAAACTTGGTCGCACGCTTGTGAACGGCACTCGTTGCTCTACGTAACTGCATACGGCTATCTTTGATTTCCGTACGGAATTAATTAATTAAATACTTAACTCTGGTGGAATTAACCCTTTGGGCCTTCTCTCCTACATCACCAGAATTGTAACTACAACTATAAGAAAAAGTGTACATCATTATCATGCAAATTAAGCTAATACAATAACGTTCGACAAAATGAAAATAATGTAAAAAACAACTGCACATACAAATATGTATTCGAAATAATATAAATTACCCTCACATATTAAGGGACACTCCACTAAAATGACAACTTTTTTCCTAATCATTTTTTTTCAACTAAATTTTGAGAGCATGTTTACTATGTAACACTGATTGTACACTATCTATCAAAAAATAATTGGACACTGTTTTTTGCCCCTTTAGAACCTCGTGGTACCACCTCTTGTTGCTATAACAGCAGCCACCCCTTCAGGCATGTTCTCCACTAGTTTGTGTAGGATATCCACTGGAATGCGTCGCCATTCCTCCCGCAATATGGTACTCAGTTGGACAATGGAAGTTGGCCGCATCTCCCGAGACCTCAATCGCCGGTCCAATTCGTCTCAAAGGTGCTCAATGTGATTGAGACCAGGACTCTGTGCAGGCCAGTCCAACCGGTGAACATTATTGTCTGCATAGTAGCCACCGAAACATGGCATCTAGCACGTAAAATCCTGGGTGCCCAATTACTTTTTGGTAGATAGTGTATATACGTACATTACTCTTCCAGGATGTTGTAGGCTTCCCTCTCTTACGCTTCCTTCGAGATATGTAGACCTAAGGAATTAGACATTATTGTATCAGACATTAAATCTTTAAACGTACTGACCGCTAACCGTTTGTACCGTTCAATGACACTTCCTTCCGACCACTTCATTTCGTATCCACACTATCATATTTAAGATAAGTCACAAAGTTAATTCATATTTTAAATTCAAATTGATTTTGTATTTCAGCAAGAGTACTCTATTAATGTGAGTTAAGAGAAAAATAAAATAGACTAGAGCATTATTGCGAGAGCTGTGATACGGTGTCGCGTAACTATGAGGATCCGAGTGAGCGCAAGAAGCGGCATAAGCAGCATCAATTTTCAAGTCATTATATTTCGTAAACGATGAAAAAGCGGAACGGAAGATTATCACCACGATTCTTAACGAACGAAAATTAGCTTAAATATGTAAGGTACCTGGGGGTATTATGGGCAAGCATGTTATAAGGCCCACTACCTAGTTTTGCCATTAGTTATAGCCTACACTTTTGCAAAAGAGAGCAACAGATCTTAAGACCTATTTCTTCTTGGATTCGAGTGAGGTATAAAGAAATTAGATTCTCGTTCTTGTGTGTAACTGACTAGTGGCAACAATTTATGTGTGATTATTTCTGCTTTCTTCATAAAATTCTGCAAAATTTAAGTTGGTATTTAATCGTTTTATTGTGTGGTATTAATGTAATATTAAATGCACGTTATTGTGGAAACATTAAGGAGTTTGGGGCTACCGTGAAACTTTCGCTAATGAGCATATGAGCACTCCATGAATTAAAATTGACGCGAAGTAACAGAGCAGGAAATAAGGCCCAAGAAATAAATACGTGGAAACGCCTGCAAGTTCATAGAAGTCCCTGAACTATAAAGTTCAAACTCTGAAGCACAATCTTTTTTTTTTTTTGCAAGAAATGAAACAAACGAAAGACTGACAATTCCTAATGCAGAAAGAGCATTGGATGAACCATCAACTTCAGGATTTGTAAACATCCAGGGGACGCGGATGTGTTGTCTGCGAAGAGAATTGTTGTAGATATGCTTGTGCGTGTCTCTTGCGAATGTTGGGTGCACGATGAATGCGTAGGTCTCACTGAGGAGAAAACTGAAGACTTTGTATGCCCAAATTGTGTTCAATACTTATATTCTTCATTGTGGGCCTTATTATCTGTCACAGCAGGATATAAGGCCCAGTGACATGATGTTAATTTTAATTGCTCACAGCATTTATGTGTCTGAAATATGATGAAAGAGTGATGGAACGGAGAAAAATTCTCTCCGGCGCCAGGATTTGAACCCGGGTTTTCAGCTCTACGTGCTGATGCTTTATCCACTGTGATTTAAGACGGCGCCCATACCGTCGGATCCCGGCCAACCAGTCACTCATTCGAGTGCACCTCAACACATGTATGGACTTCGGTCCTGCGTTCATAGACATCTATGACGTAGTGGAGAGGGCGGCCACTAGAGGGAACCCAAGAGATGGAGCTTAATCTGAGACGATTCTAACCGGCGTCGGGGTTGTATCCGGCGTGGCTTAGTGGATAAAGCATCAGCACATAGAGCTGAAAACCCGGGTTCAAATCCCGGCGCCGGAGAGAATTTTTCTCCGTTCCATCACTCTTTCATCATATGATGACGCACAATATCTGCATGGAAATATCATATGTACTTCGGTACATCAAAATATATATGATATGCGTAATAAATCACTTTGTGATTTAAGACGGCGCCCATACCGTCGGATCCCGGCCAACCAGTCACTCATTCGAGTGCACCTCAACACATGTATGGACTTCGGTCCTGCGTTCATAGACATCTATGACGTAGTGGAGAGGGCGGCCACTAGAGGGAACCCAAGAGATGGAGCTTAATCTGAGACGATTCTAACCGGCGTCGGGGTTGTATCCGGCGTGGCTTAGTGGATAAAGCATCAGCACATAGAGCTGAAAACCCGGGTTCAAATCCCGGCGCCGGAGAGAATTTTTCTCCGTTCCATCACTCTTTCATCATATGATGACGCAGAATATCTGCATGGAAATATCATATGTACTTCGGTACATCAAAATATATATAATATATTTATGTGTCTGTTTGAATATTTATTTGAAGTAAAATATTGTAGGATAACTATAAAAGTATGCTATTCCATTATTTAAAAATTGTTAAACGTCTCCATTTCAAAGAAAGAACGTTTTATTTTTTAGGTGGGCCTTATTACTCATTATTACCCCCGGTTACCTTATTTTAATTAAATTCAAGCTCCACGATCTTTCATAGAAATGGACTGAACGCGTTTTGGGATCACACTCTCATTGTCGATATTTATGTGGTACGGGCAGTGATGTCAAGATCAGAGTGGCGTCTAGTGTGAAACGCTTGGAGCGTAAACTTTTCAGCAGCTGTACATGTTATTAATAGATTGGAAGAAACATGCACAAGTGGCAAGAAACAATATACAGCACGTCTGAAGCATCCAAAAGAGTGATGACAAATTGTGATAAAGGAGCCCACTTGAGTGGCCGGCCCGTGTTTTACTAATCACATAGTAGTCTGACGTTAAATACACAGAGCAGTGCTAAAACGGTGGAAGAATGCAGAGGATAATGGGGACTAATAGCTGCAGGGCGTTAAGTTTTGTTTATCAGCTATTACTACACTCTTGTTTTGCTTCATCTTCAGGGTGACCTAACAGCAATGATTTATACTTTGGCCAACAGGCGCCGACTTCTTTGTAAATTGGGGTGGGGGGAGGCAGGACTCTGCAAAGGAAACTTTTTAATTTCCTTAAATATTTCACTGAAAATAGCATCGACTGTTTTTTTCATATAATATCAATGGCAGTTGCTTAACTCAAGATGGTTGGAAACTACGGCTGAATTGAATTGAAAGAAGGTGATTGGGGCGACAAATTTAAAAGGTACGCAAAACGCGTCCTTGCAAGGGGTTCGGGGCTGTAAGAAACTAAATATATGAGCTCCAAGCCCGTTGGCCACTAGTCTCACTCCGGATTACGCTACTCCTCTGCAGGAGTTCTAGAAAATTAAAACTACGGCCCTTATGCACTACATTTTCCCTTTTACTGCTTTGTTCATCCTTGTGGAGATGATGAACATCAGCTATTAGTTTCACTGTCACTACCACAACGCAAATTGTCATTCTATTCACGTTAATTTCAGTTTTATTTTGGACGGTTTTCTTCATTAATAATTTAACAATTATCAGCAGTTACATCACATATCACGGCGGCCGGGTATCTCAGTTGGTAGAGCAGCTGGCTACGGACTGGAAGGTCCGGGGTTCGATCCCAGGTGGTGACAGGATTTTTTCTCGTTGCCAAACTTTCAGAACGGCCCCGAGGTTCACTCAGCCTCCTATAAAATTGAGTACCGGGTCTTTCCCGGGGGTAAAAGGCGGCCAGAGCGTGGTGCCGACCACATCACCTCATTCTAGTGCCGAGGTCATGGAAAGCATGGGGCTCTACCTCCATGCCCCCCAAGTGCCTTCATGGCATGTTACGGGGATACCTTTACCTTTACCTGTTACATCACATATCACTGATTACACGCAACGACGATCGTCACAAAAAAGATCAGTGAAATTGAATGTTTATAACAATTACTTTTAAAATTCGAAACAGTTTTTTTAAGGAATGTTGAACATTCTTCATAATGAAACTGGAACCTAAGGGTGCTATTCATAGACATTTCGCTAGCCCGCGCTACGAGCGTGCTAAAGTAGCCCCGACTATCGACTCGTTACTTGTACAGGATTCATATCATATCATATATCATATCATATCATATCATATCATATCATATCATATCATATCATATCATATCATATCATATATCATATCATATCATATCATATCATATCGCTAACACTGGTTTATGAATACGAAAAACGTTAGTTCGCTGATCACCCACCGGAAGCCCGCGCTAAGAATGTCTATGAATACGGCCCTAAATGTTTCTGGTAATTTTCGCAAGTTACGTCCTATTTAGATTTTACGCTATAATTAAGGCATTCAAAATACTTTCTTTAAAATGGGGGGGGGGGTTATAAGGGGGACTGAAGTAAATAAATCGAAATTCGAAATATCTCGCTATCCTACCCCCTCCCTAGTATTTGTTTATCACCTCCTAGCATTTGTTTTTATCATCTCCCTATCATTTGTTTCTTTGTTTGCTAACATTGTACTTTCAATAATTGTAGGCTACCTTTTAAAATTATTCATGTTTATTTCATCATCCTTAATTAAAACTTTTCTATAATTTATCGTGTTTATATTATTTAGGTTATGTTGTAGCTACTGCTGTATGAGATTATGGATAGACCCATATCAGAGATTGTTTAAAACACACACACACACACACACACACATATATATATATATATATATATATATTGATAATTGAAATGGAATGCAACTGTGTTAATAAAAATGAAACAATCAACAAAACCTTCTTGACTAGTAATCGTCCATAGTGTTCAATGAAGATTGTATAGCTAGCACAACTGATAAGAGAACAGCTGATCATAACACACTACTGCCATCTAACGGAATATTTGTAATGATGAGATGGTACAGTAATACATTTTCAAGACAGTTTAGTATTTTAGTAAGTCAATTAATATTTTATTGTATTAGAGTACTGTATTTCTTCTAATCTTTATATATTTTCTTCTACTCGTGTAATAGTCAACTAAATTCCACTCGAGTTTTGATTTTTTATAGATAAATCAAAACCTCTAGTGGGATTACTATAGATGAATCAAAATCTCTAGTGAGAGTACTATAGATAAATTTACTCGTCACTAAAGTGGCTTGTAATTTAATCAATAAAATTAAAAACTTCTCGTGGCATTATCTGTGATAAAATTGATCAAACAAAGTTGTCTAAGCAAGCCTGTGATAATGAAAGACTAAGAAAGAGACGGACTTGGTATTAGGTAGCTTGGATCAAATGGTTTCCGTACTCCATGAAGTGTGAACGTAGAAAAGCAACTCTACCTTCCTATTCCTCTTCTGACTTCCTTGTCGTTAGGTGGGATGGTCTCTTCTTTTACTACTTATAGCATTCTTTCATTTCAACAGAATTGTTTCTTACACATACTTCGATTAAAAGTTCTTTCTTCGTGCATTTTTAGCAGAAAATTTAGTTCCTTTCCTAGCCTATTAATGATTTCTTTTGTGCTCCTTCCTATCATCAAACTTTGTCATATAGCTCAGCAGAATTTTTCTCGCTGTCTCAGCGAAATATTTCCTGTCTCAGCGGATTTTTTGGAACGAGGAAAAAAACGACAACGTGAAGAAGTAGCGTGATTCGGTATTACATTAGGAATGGTTGAGTTAGGAGGTCTAGGCTGGACAGAACTGAATGGCACCTCGATTCTCGTGTTATTATTGATATTCTTTCTATGCATGAAATCCTTTGTTCGTACCTCGGACAAAATCGATTAATATTTATATCACCATCCATATAATCATCTCTATATAAAATAACTAAAGAAGAAATAAAAAAAAAAACAAAACCCCTACGACTTTATTCTTTCTTTCTGTTTTTATTTGTTTCGTTTCCCGCTCTCTTTTTCTTTATTTCTACCTACTTTTCTTTCGTTTCATGTTTCTTTCTTTTTCTCTGTACATTTCGAATACACCGTTCTTTAATATCTACATAATGTATTTTATTACGCGATGAGTACAAATAATTGTGAATAGTTTGATCGTAAGTAACTGCTGACAATTTATGCACTAATCAAAGTAATGTTTAATACTAAATAATTGTAATAGTAATAATGTTTTATTTTCGCTGGCATAGTTAAGGCCATAAGGCCTTCTCTTCCACTCAACCAGCCTTAATCAATACGATACATATTTAAATTACGAATATTTACACTACACTTAAAAGGTTCTCCAGCAATATTCTTCCGTTAAGTTTTAACGACTAGTAGACTACATATTTATTTAAATTTAGATAAACCTATAAGGTAAAGTACGGTAGTAACTTAATTTATGAGCTAATTTAATTCAATCAATTATAATTAATTTGAGATAGCTAGTAAAATGATGAAAATTAATTTAATATAAGCTTACTAGAACTATGTTACAGGGAGAAAAAAATATTTATATATATAAATCTAAACTATATTTCTATAATAAGAATATTAATGTAATTGCCATTAGAGGTTTTGTAAATCTATTTAGAGAAATTAATGCTAAGTTAATAATAAGAATGGACAGATATTAGTTTCATTATATGTAATAAATATTAAACAGCAATTAATTTGTTAAGTAAGAATTTATGTAATTTTGACCTAAATGAAGTTATTGTCCAACAACCCCTTACATCACTCGGAAGCGAGTTCCAATTTCTAGCAACTGAAACTGTATAAGATGAAGAATATAAGATGTCTTGTGGTAGGGTATAATGGAGCAAATTGTTATGATGAGACCTTGTACGTAGCTGATGATATGCGGATAAATTTTGAAAACGAGAAGCCAAATTGTAGGTCTGTGCGTAAAATTTGAGTAGTTTTGGGCACTTTTTTGGCCTTTCTTTGTACCGCTGTGTGGCAGTTCTATTGCCAGTAGCCCCATCCTGACTATCTCAAATTGTAATGTTGAATTTCCCGCGTAAAATATTCGTATTAAAGTTTACTTATTACTTATGTAAGAAAATTAATACACATATTTTATACTCTGTAGAGGATTCCACGTTGAGAAAAACTCATTGGTTTTTTGGGCTAAGCGTTTCTGTGGCAACTGATCATTTTATGGAATAGCCCCATATGCTCAATGCTTTTTTCTTAACGTGAAATCCTCTATAGTACTTTTATTAGACAACGGACCCAGGTCATATTCCGTGTCATCGGAGAAATCATTGGCGTTTTTCACTGTAAAAGGAGTAGGCAATAACTTTGGGTCTTTCCTGCGTACTTTTACGATACTTAGAATTTTCATGAAAAACGGTTTTGAAGGGAACAGGCGTGTATTTGCTTTTTTTATATGAGAGGGTAAATTACACGAAAAAAATAACGTTCTATATGTATGTTTATAATTTTATTGATCAGAAAAATGCATAATAAGCAGACAGCGCATAATTTTAAGGTATAGCACATTTTAAGCTCTTCAATAAATATTTAAGTCTAGACAATTTGATGCACATATTCATTACATGTGGGATCCAGGTCAGTTTTTTTTATCCATCTTCTTATCTGACACTCTGATTTCATTAACGTTATTGATTTTTATATGATCATTATCATAATTCAGCTTATAAATTAGATACTGGATTTTATCCTTATTAATTAATTACAAGACCATTAGCTTTAAACGAGTTGCAGTCTTGTTTCATTGTTTGTTCCATAGTTACTTCAAAGTAATTAATATTTGAGGAGAAAAATTCGCTCCGGCACCGGGGATCGAACCCGGGTCCTTGGTTCTACGTACTACCAAGCGCTCTGACCACTGAGCTACGCCGAATTCAATCCATAGCACCGGACCGAACCTTCCTCCTTCAATGTTTCCCTTTGTGGTCTGATCCAAGTTAGGCATATATGTTGACGTATATGTCCAATGTCAACTGCCATTATATTAGGAGCGCACTCAGTTGAGCGACTTGTTTGGCCGGGATTCAGTATTACAGATATTCTGTAGGACAAATTAATAAATCTATAGTATTCTCATAGCTGCGGAATCCCGGCCAAACAAGTCACTCAACTGAGTGCGCTCCTGATATAATGGCAGTTGACATTGGACATATACGTCAACATATATGCCTAATTTGGAGTCAGGCCACAAAGGGAAACATTGAAGGAGGAAGGTTCGGTCCGTTGCTATGGATTGAATTCGGTGTAGCTCAGTGGTCAGAGCGCTTGGTACGTAGAACCAAGGACCCGGGTTCGATCCCCGGCGCCGGAGCGAATTTTTCTCCTCAATATTAATTGTAAATATTACAGGTATTATTCTGTAGGACAAATTCATAAATCTATAATACTTCAAGGTAGCTCAATTCAGTATGAACACTAGAAAAAGTAGTATCATCTTCGAAAACATGGTAGTGCAAGAGTTAGTAATATGTTTTGGTAAATAATTTATTATAACAATGAAAAGAAGTTGGCCCAATACAGATCCTTGTGGCACACCTACTTTAATCTTTGCTTACTCTGACTGTCCATTCCTAGTATCTTCAAACTGTCTGTGTTCTGATAAATAATATTTAAAAAAAAGTGTAGTGGAATACCACTCATTGGTTTTTTAATTTGTATTTGTCCATATTCAAAAATACAAAGAGGGTATCTTCTTATCTGATACTTTGATTTCATTAACGTTATTGATTTTTATATGACCATTCTCATAATTCAACTTACAAATTAGATACTGGATTTTATCCTTATTAATTAATTACAAGACCATTAGCTCTAAACGAGTTGCAGTCTTGTTCCATTGTTTGTTCCATTTTTATTTCAAAGTAGCTCAATTCAGTATGAACACTAGAAAAAGTAGTATCATCTTCAAAAACATGGTAGTACAAGAGTTAGTAATATGTTTTGGTAAATCATTTATTATAATAATGAAAAGTAGTTGGCCCCATACAGATCCTTGTGGCACACCTACTTTAACTTTGCTTACTCTGACTGTCCATTCCTAGTATCTTCAAACTGTCTGTGTTCTGATAAATAATATTAAAAAAAAAGTGTAGTGGAATACCACTCATTGGTTTTTTCATTTGTATTTGTCCATATTCAAAAATACAAAGAGGTTGTAACCTGGTGTAGTTTGATAGCAAGCCCAAACTCTATAGTTTAACATATAATTAGCACAGTTAAGAAATTCAGTTTTGTTCAGTGGGAAGTTATATTAATAAACAATATCTATATCCGCATTTTGCGTTTCCCTCGAACCGTACAAGTCCGGCGTAAGGGGTTTAGGTACAAGGGGATATAAATTCAATAAACTACCATTTTATGCTGTTATGGGGGATGTTGTTACAAACAAGGCTGTCGGTTCCATCCAGGTACCCCGAAACACGCAAGTCTGTTGAGTATTGATTATTGAAAATTATTGCAAGTTAAGTGACTGTTCCGACTTTATAAATAATTATGAGTAAAACTGAAGTTCAATGGGAGAATAATGCAAAGAGTATAAATTTTGCAAACTGATAAATATGTAACAGGAGGGAAGTAGAATTAATAAACATGGAAAATGGAAACGAGACGACCCAGAAATAAATTAATAACGGAAAGAAATTAAAGCGAAAGAAAGAATCCCCACTGCTTCGGTTATTTCCTATCAATGTGATAGACCCAATCTAACCAAAGAGATCAGGGGTTTGGTCCCCCTTCAATTGCCATATAATTCTGGTTCGGAAAATTTTTTTCCGGTGAATAAATAAAATGTTAAAACTAGAGTTAGGTCTCCGATAATTCCGATATCTCGATAATGGCCCTAATTACATTGTATGGTATGGAAAATTAAAAAATTATGGTTTATTTAACGACGCTCGCAACTGCAGAGGTTATATCAGCGTTGCCGGTGTGCCGGAATTTTGTCCCGCAGGAGTTCTTTTACATGCCAGTAAATCTACTGACATGAGTCTGTCGCATTTAAACACACTTAAATGCCATCGACCTGGGCCGGGAATCGAACCCGTAACCTCGAGCACAGGAGGCCAGCGCTATACCGACTACGCTACCAAGGCCGAGAGAGCCTGGCATTACAAAACAAATATATGAGTAAGATTATTGCTACGGAAATGAAATTTGTGAGGAGAGTAGTAGGAAAAACTAGATGAGACAGGATCAGAAATGAAAGAATCGGAGAAGTTGGACAGAGGAAGGAAAGCTGTGGGTATGGTAGTGAATGGTATGGTATGGCCATGTCAAAAGAATAGGAGAGGAAGGAAAAGCAAAATAGGTTTTTGAAATGCGAGTGGAAGGAAGATATGGAAGAGAAAGACCACGTATACAGGTAAAAAAACTTTTATGCTCGACCATGCCGAAATGTGGTAATTATACACCTGGTAGCAGCCCTTTAATGCACCTCATTAAAGTACACCTATTCATTATAATTCAATTGTTCAGCCAATGAAAATCACCATTGTAACATTATAAAACTGCAAGTATCGATTATTCTCGGATATGCAATCGAAAGACAATTAGCGAAACGTCACGGAGGCTGGAAATCCAATACTGTCACAGAAAGTTATGTTCTGTTACTATAATAGTTAGCGTTAATTGTAAATAATATTCAAATAAATTCAATTTGTCATCTCGTTTTCCAATTCTAAATCAATTTCCAGGTTATATCAATATTAATGTCCATGTTATTCTCTAGATTATATCAAGGTCAATGACATTCGTTCCTCGGAAAAAATCAATACTTTCGCGTCTGCGCACATGTCACAATTAAGAAGGTCAGTTCCGATCTTCACTTAGATAACCGTAACATGAATACTTATGAATAATTTCAAGTTAGAAATATGGTCGAGCATAAAAAGTCGTATGAAACTTGCCTACAATGGTAATTAAGACGCTCGTATGAAAATTATGAAACTCGCTTGCGCTCGTTTGATAAACAAACATACTCGCGTCTTAATTACTACCATTATAGGCTCGTTGCATAATGTACTATTTCCTTGCATTTTTAAGAATGTCCTGATTGAACTTATGCAGTGTAAAATATTACCATGGCAACTAAAACTTACGATTAAGCAAAGCCTGCATAGTATAGTTAAAAAAAAAAAAAAACAAAACAAAAAAAAAACAATAAAAATCTAAGGAAAAAGTTTTTGATGTCGTTGTATATAGGCTACTGAATAGTAAGATTTAGAATTAATGTTACAGTCCCATAACTCAAAAACCTGGCGTGCTATGATAAATCTGATTACAGATCTGGAATCACCGCATGTTTTAGTATAAAACACTTGAAATTTCCTCAGCAGCAGACAATTTTTTTTTGTAGAAAATAATCATTGATAGAAGCATTTCGCGCTCTTAAATATGTTTGTGTGTGAGTGTGTACGTGTGTGTTTGTCAGTAATGGTAAGTGAAGAGTAATTTATATTTTTCGGGGAAATTTTGTCGCTTCTACAGAAAAGGAGAGAGAGAAATACTGAACATTTTATTTGAAATTAAGATAAATTTCATACTTTGGACTATATAACAAAATTTATAGTATTAAAAAGCATTATCTCTCACAAAATAAAACGATTGAAGTAAATTCCAAATATTTAACCTTCAACAGTTTGTTCGCTTCATCAACGATCTAGCTGTCAGATGTGCTCTCTACATACCTATCTGTGCGCCAGTGTGAACGGGACAAAAATGAATGTGATTGTTAACTGTCTGTGTATACTTCAGGCACAAATAAAAGCATAACTAGTTTTAAAATAATAAATGGAGAAAGATAATTTTATTTTCAATATATCACGAAGTAATAAAATATAAGTGTCATATTTAACAAATCAATTAATGTGTTAAATAAACTGTCGCCTTTCATGTTTACTTCATTGCTCTCAGTTATTATATTTAATGTTTTTATAAATATTTCTATATTTGTGTACCAAAACGTCATATAACTTTAATTTCGCCATTATGAATAAGATCAGTCTTATTTTGTTGAATCACTCCTCAACGGCGACAGTTAATTGTCGTAATCTTGAATTATTAATCTCAAATTGTAGACGAGACCACTTCTGATTGAAATACAGTAGAACCTCTATTATCCGTGGTAATGAAGGTGATGGACTGAACGGTTAATCGAAAAAATCGGTTAGTCCGTACCATGAAAGATTTTTGTAATTTCCTCCATTGTCTTTTATTTAAGTCGCTATGTAGTGGATCACAGGTTCATTAATTTAAATCTGGTTATAAACGACGGGTTTTTAAAGGACAAGGAAGCCCTTTGTAATGACTGTCTCGGGAAAGACAGGATAAAGGGGGTCTCATGTTGTAGATTTACATACTTTATTACTCTTTATCCTTGTTTTATTTTTTTATTAAATCGCGCAGTTGCAACTCCAATCTCGTATTCTGATGCGAGATGAGCCACAGTTTTTCTTTCTCGAACCATTCAATTATCTCCATTTCTTTTTTCGATACTTAGCACAACACATTTTCTGTTAACACCCGTGGAAGACATTTTATATACACGTTATATTATATAACGGCAATTCGAACAGTAGACAATGCTGTGTAGCGATAAAGGCTTGTAATAACACTCTCTAGCAAGAACATAATATGTAGAACCTACTAACATAGTCTAGTATATACAGTCAGGAAGCTTGAGTTGTGTGGGTACTAGGAACAATAGACTGTGTCGGTACTTTTTCGTATTGTCTGTAATGAGGCAGTAGTAGCGATCCTAGTGGTTAACAACTATCTATGGATGCATATTCCCTACGTATTGAGCTTCGTGACTGTATATACTAGAAGGTGCTACTAATATGATATACAAAACAGTACTTTATATAAGTTATTTATTTCTGAAGAAAAAAAAAGCGCGAGATATAGACAGTCGGATAATCCGCCAATCGATTAATAGAGTGATGGATAATCGGAGTTCTACTGTATTAAGAAGTATATGTGAACTTTTGTTCACGTAATATTCGTGCTTTGACAGAAATCCAAAAAATTGATTTACACTCCTTAAAGGAAAAAGGTGAGAAAGGAAAGAAGAGAAAATTATAAAAAGACAATTTGAGGAGAAATAGATATATATATATATATATAGGCCTATATATATATATATATATATATATATATATAGGAAAACAGGGAAACTTGGAGAAGCAGAAAAAGAAGATAAAGAAATGAAAGAAAGTAAGAGGAGCAAAGGAAAAAAAAAGGAAAGAAGAGATGATGAAGAAAATAATAGCAAAGATAGAAAACAGGGAAAGGAGAGGAATAGAAAAAGAAGATAAAGAAATGAAAGAAAAGAAGACGAGAAAAGTAAAACAAAATAAAGGTGAGAAGGAAAAGAATAAAATGAAATGGATCTAAAATGTAAAAAATTAAAAATATTATTTTAAAATTGTGATGTGATAGAAAAAAATGTACTTCAGATCTGTAACCAGCACACTCAAATTAGGGTTAGTATACTTGTTTTTGCTCAGTAGCATAATCACAATAAAATAAATAAAATTGATCTAAAATGTAAAAATTAAAAATATTATAATTTTGAAATTGTGAGGAGATGAAGAAATAAATAAGAAAAGGATAGGAAAACGGAAATTAAGCGAAACGGATAAAAAAGATAAAGAAAGAAAGATGTGAAAATGTGAAAGAAAACATGTGAGAAAAAAAAAAGGATAACAAACGAGAAGAAGATGAGAAACAAAAGGAAAGCAAGGAAGGAAGACACTCTTATGTTTGCAGACTTTAAGAACACTTCGTAGAATTAAATATTATCATACTATACGAATTTCGAAATATGTATAAACGCCCTGAAGAGCATTTGGTCTATAATAGGTATTTAGAGAGGAATGAACTGGCTACAGTTAAGAAGTTTATTACGGAAATAGTAACGGTGGACTTTCTTTGCCAATGCGTTATTATTCGAACCGAGGACAAGCTCTTTAAAATGTTGGACGTTACATTTGTCAGCAAATAGAAATCTTCATTTAGTGTGAATTAATAGAAAAGGGCATTGCACCTCAGAAAGTATGAAGTTCCGTCTGTGACACCGTGGAATTAATTAACGTTTGCAACATCTCCAATCGTGGCGGAGGGTTATTAACCACTTCCACCCTCTCTTCCGTCCCTTCAACACCAACAACTCAATGAGGAAACATTCGAAATGAATGAAGTTAATGTAATTGGTTACAAATGATGTTTAGACGAGATTTGGTGTGAAGAATGAGTGCGAGTGCACCATAATCCAGAGGACTACACGGCCTGTTTTCCACGTCGGAGATCTGACCTCAGATCTCGGCGTCTTCCAGTGACATTCTTTGTGAATTACAACGGTGTTATTTTCCTTGGTTGTCTAGTGGACACCATTCTCGACACAGAATGTGTTATATTCTCTTTGATTTAGATATTTTCTTTCTTTATTCCTGTGCTATTTGAGATGTTTCAGGATATGGAGTAAGATTACTCCCCATTCTATTAACCGTTAGTGGATAAACCGTCGCGTGTTTGATTCCCGATGGGGTCGTAGACTTTCTAATTCTAATTCTAATTTATTCACAATTTACATTAGAAATGATACATATGAATTGATACTCGAAATGAGCATATGCTCGTGCTCGGTACAGTCCAGTAGTCTACATAAATTTTACAGAGATCAATAATATTGTTGATAATAGAAATAATAGTAATAATAATAATAATAATAATAATAATAACCGTGACGGAGATGATACAAAGATAGTAATACAAATTAATTCATTAATAATATTAATAATAATAATAATAATAATAATAATAAAACAAAAATATTTACAATAATAAAATAAATACTAAGACGGATGAAATAAAATATAAAACCACTTAGCGAGAGTTAACACAATTTAAATTTTAAGGAAAAAAATGACGAACTCGAAAATCAACAGAAAAGTTCGTTGTATCGCAGACGACAGCAACCGCCGTATTGACATTGTGCTATGCATTGTTGGTAGTAGGGGGGAGCCGAAGGTCTACGTAACTGCCGTTCTCTTCGAATCTTCGAAGTTAATGCTGAAAAACAAAATGTCTACGAGTCAAACTGTTCATTATTACCAGGATAAATACAAATAATACTGAAATATATTAATCAAGTTTCAGTTATAGATCTCCTCTTTTGTGCAAGAGGCATCATATCAAAATATTTTATGAATGGCGGGGAAAATATAAATTTCAAGAACTCTCTAGTGACAGATATAGTGACTAGTACAATCAAGTGTATCTGTGGCGATGCTAAGAAATCATTTATTGGAGATATGCATTGTTATTAATTAAGAAAGTGATCTATTTATATTTATTACAATGTTTTGTCTTATAGGCTACATGCATCAGATAAATACAATAAATATTAGTAACATATAATGCTAGTAACACTTAAAAATAATAATAATTGAATTGATATATGATGCATTCAGTTCCTTTTCTCGAAAAGGAATTAAAAAAACGAGCAAAATTGTATGAAACTTTTTTTGTTTGAAGTATCTCAAAGAATAACCCCCTAAAATTAATAATGATTTATTTTAGCTGGCAGAGTTAAGGCCGTAAGGCCTTCTCTTCCACTCAACCGGCAAAAAGTAAGTATACATACATATGTATGAACTTAAAAAGAATTCAACAAAGAATTCAACAATGCCATTATTTACTGTTTATCTTGTATATGTCTTTCGAATAGGTAATAGTTAAAGCAAGTAAACTATAAATGAATATATCGCTGCCTTCTTGAGAAAGAAATTGAATTGAGAAATGCGTAAAAATATAATTTAGTTTCGCATAGCGGAAATGATAATTTCGACGTAGCTGAGATGAAATGTTGGTTGTCTTATATATTTGCAAAGACAAAAATGTGTTAGAGGCATAATTAGACCTAATTTAACAGAAGGTCGGTGTAAAATAACAGTTTTATTAATTACGACTACGTGAATTCTATTATAGAAAAATATACTTACTATATTGTAATCCAAATAATACAGCCATTTAAGAAGTAGGCCTATGTAAGAATCAATGTGAAAGTACGTATGTAATAGGTATGCGATTTCGAAGAGCAATAAAGTTCTTTTTTCAGGCATTCATACTAGGCCTATATTATGAGGGCAAAATCTTGTGCCCTAAGTCACTTTATTCTTCTTGTTTCTTTACATGTCATTTCCTTTGTCGGTTCTTTTTAAAACTTCACAACTAAAACTTTCGTTGTGGATTCTTCCCGTTGAGTTACGTGATCTCATAAGGCACTTCAAATAAAATATTTAATATCAGGTATGATTTGTTTTCCTTTTTGAAATCGTCTAGAAAATATTAAAACCAGTAAAAACGCAAGAAATGAAACCCATAATTCTGATTAGACGATGGGGTAAGATGTGGTTATTGAGTAGTTCTACTACATCCATAATCTCACTCCTTCATATTAATATGCCGACGCCATCTTTGTGTGACAGCGGAAGCGTAATACGCTTCATGTTTCCTTATTTTAGATTGGGGGCGGAGAGAAAGGGGCGTTTTCTACCTGTGCACGAAACGAAAGCAATGTTGAGTATGAAAATTTTAGACCCATTGTTTGCCTCGTTGCGTGTATAATGTTATTGGTTTTATCTAGACAGGTTTTTCCTTTATGTGGGAATGGAAAAAGAACGTTTGCTCCGGGCGACAAGTGTTTCTCCGCCATGTTGAATCGTATTTATTCATGGGGTTCCAGTAACTCAGGGTTTCTACGTCACAACGATTCAGTGCGTGTGAATTTATAGTGTGCACCAGATTGTTTAACTACCGGTTTAAGTAATCAGATACTATGTTCTGGAAAATATAGGAAGTGTGTTAATGTGTATAAAACGTGGCACAAACCGTATTCTGTACGAATACCTACCTAGACACTGGTCTTTAAAAATGTGTAATGGGAGAGGATAGTTAAATATGGTGAAAAACCAGTAACATTTTAAAAACCTTTTCCCTTCCTTTAAATTATTCCTTGATATCTGAAAAATGCTAGGTTGATGCAGAAATTTGTAACGTTTTTTCGCTACGACAGAAGTTTTTATTTGAGATGAATAGAAGACAGAATTTAATCAGTAACATATTCTATATTCCCATATAATATGGGAAATGCGTGTTATTATTCGGTTGAGAAGCTCTTATCATCCAGTCTGCTGTCCAAAAATCTGAAAGTTAGAATTTATAAAACAGTTATATTACCGGTTCTTCTGTATGGTTGTGAAACTTGGACTCTCACTCTGAGAGAGGAAAATAGGTTCAGGGTGTTTGAGAATAAGGTGCTAAGGAAAATATTTGGGGCTAAGCGGGATGAAGTTACAGGAGAATGGAGAAAGTTACACAACACAGAACTGCACGCATTGTATTCTTCACCTGACATAATTAGGAACATTAAATCCAGACGTTTGAGATGGGCAGGGCATGTAGCACGTATGGGCGAATCCAGAAATGCATATAGAGTGTTAGTTGGGAGACCGGAGGGAAAAAGACCTTTAGGGAGGCCGAGGCGTAGATGGGAGGATAATATTAAAATGGATTTGAGGGAGGTGGGGTATGATGATAGAGACTGGATTAATCTTGCACAGGTTAGGGACCGCTGGCGGGCTTATGTGAGGGCGGCAATGAACTTTCGGGTTCCTTAAAAGCCATTTGTAAGTAAGTAAGTAACATATTCTCCTACGTTATCTACGTCGCTGCTAAAGCAAGGATAGTTTTTCGATTCCTCGTCTGAACAAATCTACTTGTTAAAGTAGTCGTCAAGCCAAGTTTGTAAATCATTCTCGTTTTCAGAGTAATTCTCTTGAAGATTGTTGGATAGAGAAAGGAAAAGGTGGAAATCTGAGATCGCAATATCGGTAGAATGTGGGAGATATGGAATCACTCCCAAACAAGCTCCTGGATAGCTGCTTTCGTCATGTTAGTGAAGTGCGGGCGTGCATTATCTTGTTACAGCAGCACTTGATGCAGCCTTCCCGGTCATTTTTCTTCAATTGTGGCCGCAAGACATCTGAGTTGTTGGCAATAAATTCCTGGGAAGAAATTCATAGTACACGACGCCTGCCTTCTTTATCCCACCAGTCGCATAACATCATCTTCTGTGAATGAACAGTAACTTTTGTACGGGGTATTATGTGCTGAGTAGAGAATTTTGAGATCAAGTCCAATCCACAGGCATTTTCTGAAAAGATGACGAATTTAGCATTTTGTTCTTTCTTGATGTCTATGATTATGGAATAAATTAAGTTGCATAGACAGAAAGCTTTTTATTTACTCTTTAATTTGCATACTGGTTCGGATAATTCAAAGTCAGGGCTTAATTGAGTTTGAACGAAAATAGTGTCCTTCCTGAAATTCCAGAGAAAAGTTTAGAAGATTTTCATGGCAATCTAAGTTATTAATTATTCCAAAAATTTAAATTCCATTCTTAGATTTTATAGTAATCGACAGACAGTGGAACAGAAAAGGTCGTTGATACTGTTAACAGATTCCGACGGTTGAAATGTTCAAAGTTAGGGGAGAGTCGGGTAGTATCGGACAGTCCGTTTCTTTCATCTACCACCATATGGTAGTACCTGAATGACATGGTTACGTTTCTGTATGCGACATCACAGAAACGTACCCATGTCAATCAGGTACTATCATCGTGTGGTAGATGAAAGAAACTCACTGTCCGATATTACCCGATGTCCGATACTACCCGACTCTCCCCTATTGTTGACAATTATACGAGTATGTGTCCCCCTTCTTGCTCCACACCACTTCATAACTTGGAAGAGAAGGAATTTGTGAAAATCTTCATTACTGTACACACATCTCGGGACTATCTCGGGACTAGGAGAGATGGCGGTGCACAACTTCAGATCACTAAATTGTGCACCAATATGCCTGGGTTAAATCTCAAATCTCTCCGCAGTGCATAGGAAGAGAAGGCATATGTCACTTCTTGATGTGATTCCTCCGTCGGATCATATCATATATCATATATACCCAGATTGCTCTGTAACAACGGTAACAACTTTTGTCAGGTTTACTATGGTGCCATCTAGTTGTTACATAAGGAGTCACGTCATAACTCCCATTTGAATTGGATTAGCGACTGTACTGCCATCTCGTGTTCATTTACGGCGAACGGGTGGCGATCCTGGCGGCTGTTCTCTTCAAAGTGCTACCGATTTTAACATAGGGATGAGCTGTCTGTTATATATGATCTAGGTACTATTCGACAGGAGTAGACTACGTACCGGTACCGGGGTTCCCCGTCTCCCTTCCTCACCATCATCATCCTCACTCATTCCCTACACTGCACTTAAACGAACAGTTACATACGTGAAAATCTGTGCTGGTAGCCCTAGTCAGAGAAGTGTGGTGTTTAGAGGAACCTTTCTTAAACATCTGGAACCAACAATGAAACGCATTTCTGGCTTTAGTGTGAGTTTAACAACCTTGAAGTGGAGAAGTGCGCGCTTGAGCTGATTCTCTAGTGACGTGAATTTTGTATTCTGCATAAAATAATTACAGATAATTGAATTTGAAATATAGTGAATGATTAAATCTTGTGAGAAATTCGTTTATATGCGTTCTTAAGTTTAGTGGAGTGGTGGTATATTATAACTTATATCATGATAATTATCCATTTAAATACAATTTGCGACCGCAGGTAATAACGCTATCTCGCTGAGAAAATAAACTTTGATTTAGTATGTAGCTAATAATAGCGGTTAGTTTAATCGACCGGACTTGGGTACCACGAAACCTGCGACCTGAGTAGCACAAAGAAACTGGACTCTTTCACTATGTGAAGACGGTTGTGCACCACTCAATGACAGTGATCTTGATTTAATTGTTTTAAGGTATGTGTTAATGAGTTATTATTTTGTTGTCGCTAATCATTTATAGCTGTTTAATTGTATGACGTAATCTTACATTTGTCACTTGTGCTTATGAACATGTTTCTTTGTTCTAAAAAGTAAGTGGCGTTAACGCGTTATTACCTTCACTGCAGGTAATAGTGTCAGTATGCGTCATACTATTATCTACTTGTATTGTAAAACCTTGTCACAATTGCAACTTCTGAAACGTACATTCCACAGGAGAGGCTACAAATGATCAGTACCTAAAAGATCAATATTATTGTCCGTATTTCTGATCAGTTGTAACCCATTTTTTTAATCATGGCGTTAATACAGTGTGGTATAATAAATTAGGGTGGAGTAGCGTCATCTGTACTTAATCCATTAATTTTATTACACAGAAGATTAATAAAAATTTGTCTGACCAAAAGTATGGAATACCCAACAAATTTAATTCATACAGATTTTAAAGTATTAACTTTTGAAGAAATTTATAATAGTAATATATGTTACAAGAACGGTATGTTGACATTTTCATGTTCGAGGAAAAGATTGAAAAAGCGAAACGTAGTTGAGCTTTCTTAATTTCCGAGAACATGAAAACAAACATACCGCTCGTGTATCGTACATTATTTTGTGCGAAGATCGTTTATTACATACCTGAAAGACGAATTTCTAATTACTTGCAATGAAATCTCCATCTTGGTTTCCGTTTAATGACGGCAACTTTAGAAAACAAAAATATCTATACTCCAGCAGGCCGTGATACACGTCTGTCTTCCCCCCCCCCCCCCAGTCTATAAATGCGAACTTAAACGGTAGGGTTATGTAATGATTTATTTTTCATTTTAATATTTTAACAATATTATTTATATAACATATTGCAGTAATAACATCGGCATCTGGAGTCTTGTTGATTTTTTCACGACTTCCTTAATGTTACTTGTATCAGGAATACAATAGTTTTCGTGGAGTAGTAGACTTTACTTAATTTTTGCAAATATTTAAAAACAATAATTATTAACAGTGCAATTTAGGTGAAATTGCAGTGGTAAGTTTCCAATTTATAATTATTACTATGTTAAACGTCTCTAAAAATATGATGTTAAAAGCCTAAAGCAGTAAAATGAATGTCGCGCTTAAGCGGTAAGAAGAGGGAAATAGTTATGTGTGTTACGTTGGGAATACTGAATGTGGTATTTCACACTTACCGCGTATTGGTTCTGTGCGGAAAACAAGCAAATACGCACGATCTCGCACAAATACAGTTTACTAACTTACTACCACAGAAATCAAATAAAACATAAATCTAATCGACATGAATATCGTACTCTAAGACAAAGTCTACTTTCCCATTAATTGAGCCTAAATGTTATACAAGTGCAGCTCTTAAATGTGGTTACTAGTTTCGGCCCAAGACTTTATAATAAAATTACAAACCATTTTCCAAATTTGAAATATTTTAAAATTGAAGCTTTTAAAAAAGAAATTTATAAAATTATTCACGATATATATATATATATATATATATATATATAATATTAACAAATGTGTGTATTTTTTTACTTTTTATTTCTGTCGACTATATTGATGTTTTATTGAATATCATTGGCTTCTGTCTGATTGTGAATTTATATTAAATGTGTTTTTCTCTCTCTTTTTCTCTTTTTTTTTTTTTGCTCTTGTGTTTATTTATTGGTTTGAATTAAGTTACTTAGCCTACTGTATTTAGTAAATTGTCCTTGTAAATTTTATGTTTGGCCAAGACTACACCGTACACGAGTCTGGCTCTTACGGTATTGGCTAGAAACATTTTTGTTTTATAATTTTAATTTGTACTCGCTAGCTGCTAGTTAAGTAAATTAAATTAAATAAATTAAAGAGCTCACTGTATTTGTGTAGCCTGTATTCAATTTGCCTTTTATTGAAATTAATTACTGAAACCTCCATTCCTCTATTTTCTTCCGTTGCATAGCGCTAAAAATATTTTAGAATGTTTTCTGTGTAAAAGCAATGGATTTAAAGCTTTCACGTGAGGGCCAACACCTTTCGAGTTAAACGTTTCATGTGTTATAGATGAGACGAATCTAATTCAATAGTTTATGTTTTCCGACGCTTGAAATCAATATTACTGCCGTGGGGGAGGTAAAAAGTACGAATGGTCTATTCCTTTCTGGGGCGTTTCCTCTCTAATTATCACTAGTGTCGCCATGTTATCTCCAGCTAGAGAGCGCTTTTTCATAGAAACTAATCCATTTGTTACAATTTTACCGAAATTCAAGCATTTGATTATTCCTAACAAAACTCTTTTCATCTCTCTGTAGCGAGATCGCATGATTGACGCTATACACAGCGCTGACGACTCTGGGAAAGCCTTTTACACATCCCTGGGATATGAATTCCCGAATCATCGTTAGCCTCTTTGTTCCATGATTACGCAGAAAGAGGGCGAGGGTGGGATATAAAGGCTGCCTTGATTAGAGAAGCAATATGCCTAACGATAAAAATTAAAAAAGGAAGCCATGCGGTGTGTTCCTCGAATATGTTCGCTTGCTCAGAATGAAATTCACGATATAAATTCTCTCAAAGGTACGGCCCTGAAATTAATTTAACATTATTTTAATCTGCTCTCCTATTATCGCGGCATGGAGCGGAAACAGTTTCGTGTAATACAGAATCATTACTTTTTTACATGGGCTTCTTCCCTAATTACACTTGTTTGATACCATTACATTTATCATCGTATACTTCAAGCATTACGTTCGTTTGTCTCTTATATGCTTATTCTTGAACTTATTTTGAACGAGCGCGAGACATGCACGAGTAGGATGATTCTGTGTTCATTTGGTGGACACGAGGCAAGACTACCGTCTGAGATAACACAGGACGAAACAGGAGACACAAGCCCAGTCTACACGGAAAATAGACAAAACGCTACTTCTCTGCCTTGAATCGAACTCCAGTCTACTGGTTTTACAGTCAGAAGAACTTCTCATTTTTAAATAGAACTATAAATGATTGGAATGACCTACCTGCAGCAGTCTTTGAGGGCTGTCCTTCCTTAAGGAGATTCAAGAATAATTTAAAAAGTTGTATATAAAGTGAAAATTAAAATTAAGGTGACATTCAACATTTAATTTTTTTTAAGGTGACATGTATTTATCTAGGCTGACGAGTTTACTTCCTTGGTTTGAATTGTAAATTATTTAAAACTAGCGTGTAAGAGGGCCTAAGACTAGAAATGTTTAGTTTAAATGTAGTTCTGTTTATAAGTATGCATAAGGATGTAATTATTTGACTTATTTGAACTGTTGTATCAGTGAAGCGAGGTGAGTCAGTGAAGTTATGGTTTTACAGTGCAGTGAACAGTTCCGATCAGTGATAATTTATAGCGTCAATGAAATGTGTTCTATAGTGTCAGTGAAACGAGTTACAGAGTGTCAGTGAAATGTGTGCTAAAGTGTCAGTGAAATGCGTCATAGTGCCACTAAAGGGAATGAGATGAGAGTAAAGTGAAAGACTATTGAAACTTATGTAGGACCTATAGATAATTATGTAGGTTGTATTGTAAAATTAGGTATTTTATTTTATGTTTTATTATTATTGTGTTAAATTGTATTGTGTATTATTATTGTATTGTGTGTAAAATTGTACTTGAGCCAGAGAGTAAATTATATACTAATAATGATAATGAATGAATGAATGTATATATTTGGATTGGCCGGGAGGGACGATTATTATTATTATTATTATTATTATTGTTATTATTATTATTATTATTATTATTATTATTAATAAAAACTAGTGGAGTCACTGTCCATGTGGTTAATATGCTTCAATACCACTTCTTTTTAGGGCAGAGAAGAAACAAAAAAAGGGGCATAGGCTTATGCTCACTTCTTATAGAAAAGAGAGAACGTTTAATTTCCCTGCAGAATATAAAATGTAGGTCCTAACTCCAGATCTACTTTAATTACAAATAGTCCACTGGTAGATTAGTAGCTGGGCTTCTCTCTTGCTCTAAAATACAGAAAAAGAACTTGACTTTGATTTGAAAATTTCATGTTCCTTCGGCCAATTTTTCTACAGCAGCGTTTTCATCCTGCATTTTGCTAATTGTTCCACCGACGCGCTGTCATATAACGGTTACCCATCCGTCTGTGTCATTGATGTTGCTATACTAATGCGATCGCGGTTCAGAGTTTACCTATTCCTCAATGTGTCACGCGCAGGATTAACTATAAATCTTCATTGTAGCTTGTAACTCTTTCGCAGGCTGCTAGTTGAAAACATCCAGCGACTAACTTTCCGTTCTTTAAGTAACTTTTTCATCGTTGTCATGGTACCGCTCCTTTCTTCTTTTTCTTGCTTGCAGGGTTTAGATCAGTAGTCTGTTCGTATTCCGTTTCAGGTGTTAAGCCATCTTTTTTGGTCCACCTAGATCTGTATATCTGTGTGTGTGAATATCATCGTTTTAAATGGAGAAAGCAATGGTTGCATTTGTCCGTCATTTAATTCGTAGCCCCCTTAATTAAATAAAACTTTCGTATTGGATTATTTAACTGATATACTGAAGCATTACTCTTTATGTACACACATATTCTTTTTTTACGTTTAATTATACATCGTGTCATATCGCGTGTTTAGGATATTTGGGTATAGGCCTACCACTAGGTCGTTATTACTATTGTGTGTGTGTGTGTGTGTATCCAATGCCTACCCACTTCACTTACGTGATTCGGCTTCCGCATATATTTCGGATAGATGGCAGAACTGTGACCCATTTTCTAGTTGTACACCACTTCGGGGGGTCACACTGTACATGATGTGTATCTGTGGAGAGTTATGTCGAGTAAATGTTCGTGTAAGTGTAGTGTCTGGAATGAGTGACGATGATGAAGATGAGGAAGGGAGAAGGAGAAACCCGGTGACGGCACGTAGCCTACTCCTGTCTAATAACACCAAGGGGGCCGCCAGGCTTAAGGTCCCCATCCGACGGACGAATCACTTTCAACAGAGACGTATGCCTTCTCTTCATATGCACTGCGGAGAGATTTGGGATTTAACCCAGGCATATTGGTGCACAATCTAGTGATTAGAAGTTGTGCACCCCCATCTCTCTTAGTCCCGAGGTAGAAATATTACATAAAAATTTCTGATTCCGCCGGGAATCGAACCCGGGCCGGCTAGTCTGGAGGCAGACACGCTACCACAGAGGTAACTCGGCGGACGTTATTACTATTGTTGAGTTCCTCTTTTTGTTGTGTGTTGTAGCTGGCTTGTGTTAACTGATTTTAGATTTTGATTATTGTTTACGGTATTGGCGACTTTAGCTTCACTAAAACGTTTAAACGGGACCGCCATTGTCAGTCGATTATCTATGCGGTAAACAAATGCCGGTCGCAAAGCATGTTTTAATGTTTTATAGTATCGTAAAGAATTTTCAGTTTGAAATGTTGGCAAACAAAGAAACAAATGGTAGGGAGGTGATGAAAACAGAAGAAAGTATATGAAGATTAGAAGAAGTGAAATACTCTAATGCAATTAAATAGGTATTAATGACTTAGTAAAATTCTATTTAACTAATGTTACATTCACCAAAACGTTTGAACGGAGCCGCTATTTTCAGTTGACTATGCCGGAAACAATAATGTCGATCGCAAAACATGTTTTGTAGTACCGTAAAGAATTTGCATTTTTAAATGTTGGCAAACGAAAAAACAAATGCTAGGGAAGTGATAAAAATAAACAAATGCTAGGAAAGTGATAAAATTGTGGCGATAAGCAGCCGTGATCGGTTGAAACACGTCCTTTCGTACTGTTTTATTGGTCAAAAATAGTAGGGTAGACCAGGGTAATTGTAAACACTTTTCACTGATTTCAAATATATTTCAACATTACACAACCCTCAGTAACGGTAAGCATCACAAAGAAACATTGTGTTATTTTTAGATCTTTATTTTGCCAGAAAATGGGTTTTAAATAATAAGATTGACTTTTTTTCATCTTTTAAATGCTAGTTTACATTTACCCCACCTGTTTACATTTACCCCTTTGAGAGGGGGTAATTGTAAACACCAATTTTCGCACGGGCTATCAAACACTCAACATTTTTTTTTTTTGTTTCAGAAGAAAGAGCTGTACTCCAACTTCAGTTTTGGTCACTGGTACATTTCGTCCTTTTAACCTATGATATATGACGATATATGAACTCAGTACCTCTCTTGAGCTTCACGATAACTGTAGTTACTATTTTTCACATCAGTGACAACCCTCTCTAAACCCTCTACAGTGTAGTTGGGCGGGGGTCTCTTTGATTACTGAAAAGTACGAAATGTAACCATAGTAAAACATGTTTACAATTACCCCAAGCAATTAAAACTTTGGGGCAAATGTAAACACATGATAATTTAATGAACTGAGGTGATGGGAGATCTCAAAACCATTGTAATAAATGTTTTAATAGGTTATTTTACGACGCTTTATCGACAGCTCAGGTTATTTAGCGTCTGAATGAGATGAAGGTGATAATGCCGGTGAAATGAGTCCGGGGTCCAGCACCGAAAGTTTGATCATATTGGATTGAGGGAAAACCTCGGAAGAAACCTCAACCAGGTAACTTACCCCGACCGGGAATCGAATCCGGGCCACCTGGTTTCGCGGCCAGGCGCGCTGACCGTTACCCCACAGGTGTGGACGTAATAAATGTTAACTATTGTACATTACTCATAATAGTACATTATGCAACGAGCCTATAATGATAGTAATTAAGACGCAAGTATGTCTGTTTATGAAACTCGCTTGCGCTCGTTTCATAATTTTCAAACGAGCGTCTTAATTACCATTATAGGCAAGTTTCATACGACTTTTTATGCTCGACCATATTTCTAACTTGAAATTATTAAGAAATATTCATTTTATTTCTATCTGACAGAAGATCGGAAGTGACCTTGTTCATAGCTCGAAATTGTGAGATGTGCGCAGACGCGAAAGTATTGATTTTTTCCGAGGAACAATAATGTCATTGACCTTGATGTAATGGAGAGAATGTATAACCTGGAAATTGATTTAGAATTGAAAAACGAGATGACAAATTGAATTTATTTGAATATTATTTACAATTAACGCTAATTATTATAGTAACAGAACATAACCTTGTGCGACAGTATTGGTTTTCCAGCCTCCGTGACGTTTCCTTCGTCTTTCGATTGTATATCCGAGAATAATCGAAAACCTGAACTTTAAAGAATAGGTGTACTTTAATGACATGCATTAAAGGACTGCTACCATGTGTATAATTACTACATTTCGGCATGGTCGAGCATAAAAAAACATATTCTTAAAAAATAGCACTGTACGTTTACTTACAAAGTCAAAAATGAAGGTGAAGCATAATTTCTTTCTCAACTTTTTTTGTAGACTCTTACAAAACATTCGTTCACAACTAAGCACTAACTCCAATTTGGCGCCAAACTGCTTTGTAGGTTAGCCACCATGTTAATTTAAATATTCCCCCGAATTAAAAATTTTATATTGGCAGTTTTGTATTTCTCACAGCATTTGTTTACAATTACCCCCTGTTTACAATTATCCTCATCTACCCTATTTACTTACTTACTGGCTTTTAAGGAACCCGGAGGTTCATTGCCGCCCTCACATAAGCCCGCCATTGGTCCCTATCCTGAGCAAGATTAATCCAGTCTCTATCAACATATCCCACCTCCCTCAAATCCATTTTAATATTATCCTCCCATCTACGTCTCGGCCTCCATAAAGGTATTTTTCCCTCCGGCCTCCCATCTAACACACTATATGCATTTCTGGATTCGCCCATACGTGCTACATGCCCTGCCCATCTCAAGCGTCTGGATTTAATGTTCCTAATTATGCCAGGTGAAGAATACAATGCGTGCAGTTCTGTGTTGTGTAACTTTCTCCATTCTCCTGTAACATCATCCCTGTTAGCTCCAAATATTTTCCTAAGCACCTTATTCTCAAACACCCTTAACCTATGTTCCTCTCAAATGACATAGTAAAAGTATAGTACTCGAACTCGAACCGCCTGAATGACAGACTGCAGGCCTGACAGCAGGGGTCAATGCTATGCCTAACGTTATAATTTAATGAACTGAGGTTATGGGAGATCTCAATATAATATAATATTAACTACTATATATTACTCATAAAAGCAACATATTCTTAAAAATAACACTGTTCGTTTACTTACAATGCCAAAAAAATCCCTAACGATATAGCAAGATCTCTTGGTAAACCTTCTCACTGCAATAGTGTCTTAAAGTTTTTCAAGTTGACTGGATTGTTTGATAAAATTGTGTAATTTTTTTTTTCCTTTTTGTAACTTACTAAATGTTATGTTAGTGTTAAAATTAATTCGTGTCGCGATATGACTTTTGCTATAAGTTAAAACGACAATAAATAAATAAATGAAAAAAAAAAAATGCCAAAAATGAAGGTGAAGCATAATTTCTTTCCTAACTTTTTTTGTAGACTCTTACAAAACATAAATCACTCCAAATTAATAGAGTGGATTGTGTACGAAGATAATTTTTATGTTAACTTTACTGTACTTTTTTTAAGGTTGTTTCATTCGTTCACAACTAAGCAGTTACTCCTATCTGGCGCCAAACTGCTTTGTAGGTTAGCCAACATGTTAATTTAAATATTCCACAGAATTAAAAATTTTATATTGGCAGTTTTGTATTTCTCACAGCATTTGTTTACAATTACCCCCTGTTTACAATTACCCTCATCTACCCTATGACATGGTAAAAGTGTAATAGTCAATGGAAAACCTCAGGTCTGACCGGGACTCGAACCCGAACCGCCTGTGTGACAGACTGAAGGTCTGACAGCAGGGGTCAATGCTATGCCCAATGTACTGTGGAAGAAATCAAACTTGTTACAGTAAGGACTTGGCTGAAATTCTGCGTGTGATTGTTGTGTGGGCTATATAACTAAATATGATCTGTCAAGTCTGTCGTATAATGTACTGCGAGATGGAGGAAGACGGGTTGGAAGAATATAAGTTAGCAAGTTGCTTGTTATGCAAAGTTCTCGATTCATGTTTACATACGAAGGTCCCATAATACGACACCAGTAAACTAAATTAGTACGCCCGCTCGCATTGTTCGCAGTGTGTACAGTAGCTGCTGCCGCTTGCCTGAACTCGTTTTATCGGAAAATCGAACCAACCGGCCTGCGCTGCCTCCTCTCCCGCCCGTCCCGTGGCTCGGTGGTACAGTGTTGAGGTAAAATTTCAGGCACATTCGCAGTGGTCATACACGTCTGCTTGCATCCAAGTCAAACCAACTGGAGCTAATTTGTACATTAAAGGGAATGTTCCGCGGTTCAAGTAGTTCTCGCGGAATCAGAATCTCAATTGCGAATAGTCACGCAGCTGCCGGGGAATTCGCTAATAACTGGTTATGATTTGTTATGGCTTCTAGCATTAGGGTTAAGTGTTCAAAGAATCATCCGGTAGGAATTCGAAGGATTCATTGGCTTGTCGGGACACTGTAGTTTCCACTGTTACTCTGAAAGAATGGTATTATTATTATTATTATTATTATTATTATTATTATTATTATTATTATTATTATCGAAACTCGAATATGCATCTGTAGTTTGGAACTCGATTACAACTACGGACTCGGCTAAATTAGAAAATATACAAAGAAAATTTATATCCTTATGTTCATTCAGATTTCTGCCCATTAATTCCGGGTATAGTTATGAGAGAAAATGTGAATATTTTAATTGTCAAAATCTATATGCTAGACGCCATGAGCTAGATTATCTGTTCTTTTGTAAAGTCCTCAAAGGTGATATATCCTGTGACTCTTTCTTAAAAAATATTACCTTACGTATTCCAACAAAAGATATGAGAGCCCACAAACTTTTCTATATTAGAAATTCGAAATTTCTTTCACCAGTCTCCAGATGCATTAAAAATGTCAACATGCATGGCTGCGAATTTGATCCCTTCAATGTATAGACTTTGTTTGCTCTTGGCAACGATTTATCATTTATGTATTCTTTTAGGCATTATACTCAATTAATATTCTCTCATAGTATTCTTAGTTATCCAATCATCGTCATTATTGTAATTGTAATTATATTTATGTGTAATAATTATTTTTGTTTTATGTTTTTGTTATATTTGTGCTGAACTGTAATTGGCCACTGGCTGTTGTACAGCACATTAAATAAATAAATAAATAAAATAAATTATTATTATTATTATTATTATTATTATTATTATTTATATTCAAAGAAAATTTATTTCCCTGTGTTCTTATAGATTTTTACCAAATTCCGATTATAACTATGAGACTAATTGCGAATATTTCAATTGCGGTAGTTTGTTTACCAGACGTCAGGATCTTGATTATTTATTTTTTTGTAAAGTCATTAAGGGTGATATTGATTGTGAATCCTTCATAAGCAATATCAGTCTTCGTATTCCTGCTAAGGGTTTAAGATTTCATAAAATGTTTTATAATAGGAATTCTAAATCTCTGTCTCCGGTCTGCAGATGTATTAAATATGCTAATTTGCATGGATTGAACTTGGATCCATTTAATGTGTAGTAATACTTTTCGAGTTTTATGTCAGTTTTATTATTTATGCCATTGTTAGATATGTATCATACTATTCTCGTCATTTGCATAACTTTACAGTATTAATTATATGATTCCTATGTTCATTTATATGATTTCATTAATTCATTTGTAATACATTTTATTTAATAGCCATTATTTTAATTATCTCACTGAACTAATTTTAATAATATTATTTGTGCTATTTATTTTGTTGCATTTGGTTAATTGAGTAATGTAGACTATTATATTGATTGTATTTTCATCTCATTGCCATTTTCTATCATTCATTCTCATCATCATTTGTTGTTTTGTTTCGTTTTGTACCTGTGCTAAACTGTAATTGGCCTTGTGCTGTTGTTTCGCACATTAATATTCTAAATAAATTATTATTATTATTATTATTATTATTATTATTATTATTATTATTATTATTAGGCCACTGGCGTGGCTCAGACGGTTAAGGCGCTTGCCTGTCGGTCTGAAGTTGCGTTCGGGCGCGGGTTCGATCCCCGCTTGGGCTGATTACTTGATTGGGTTTTTTCCGAGGTTTTCCCCAACCGTAATGTGACTGCAAGGTAATCTATGGCGAATCCTCGGCCTCATCTCGCCAAATATTATCTCGCTATCACCAATCTCATCGACGCTAAATAACCTAGTAGTTGATACAGCGTCTTTAAATAACCAACTAAAATAAAAAATATTATTATTATTATTATTATTATTATTATTATTATTATGTGGATTGGAAGGTTATATGCAATTCTTATGGCCCTGTTTACAGTGAATTCACCAACCTATGTAATTAATAATAATAATAATAATAATAATAATAATAATAATAATAATAATAATAACTGTAGTAACTTTCGAGGAATATCACTTTTGTTGACGTCGTACAAAATTTTGTCCAATATTCTTTTGAGGAGATTAACTCCATATTATGTAGATGAAATTATTGGCGATCATCAGTGTGGTTTTAGGCGTAATAGATCAACTATTGACCAGATATTTTGTATTCGACAGATAATGGAGAAAAAATGAGAGTATAAAGGTACAGTGCATTAGTTATTCATAGATTTCAAAAAGGCGTATGACTCGGTTAAGAGAAGTTTTTTACGATATTCTTATTGAATTTGGAATTCCCAAGAAACTAGTTCGATTAATTAAAATGTGTCTCAGTGAAACGTACAGCAGAGTTCGTATAGGTCAATTTCTGTCAGATGTGTTTCCAATTCACTGCGGGCTAAAGCAAGGAGATGCACTATCACCTTTACTTTTTAACTTCGCTCTAGAGTATACCATTAGGAAAGTCCAGGATAACAGGCAGGGTTTGGAATTGAACGGGTTACATCAGCTGCTTGTCTGTGCGGTTGACGTGAATATGTTGGGAGAAAATCCACAATCGATTAGGGAAAAATACTGGAATTTTACTTGAGGCAAGTAAAGAGATAGGTTTGGAAGTAAATCCCGAAAACACTAAGTATATGATTATGTCTCGTGACGACAATATTGTACGAAATGGGAATATAAAAATTGGAAATTTATCCTTTGAAGAGGTGGAAAAATTCAAATACCTGGGAGCAACAGTAACAAATATAAATGATATTCGGGAGGAAATTAAACCCAGAATAAACATGGGAAATGCCTGTTATTCGGTTGAGAAGCTTTTATCATCCAGCCTGCTGTCAGAAAAATCTGAAAGTTAGAATTTATAAAACAGTTCTATTACCGGTTGTTCTGTATAGTTGTGAAACTTGGACTCTCACTTTGAGAGAGGAACATAGGTTAAGGGTGTTTGAGAATAAGGTGCTTAGGAAAATATTTGGATGAAGTTACAGGAGAATGGAGAAAGTTACACAACGCAGAACTGCACGCATTGTATTTTCACCTGACATAATTAGGAACATTAAATCCAGACGTTTGAGATGAGCAGGGCATGTAGCACTTATGGGCGTTTACAGAAATGCATGTAGAGTTTTAGTTGGGAAGGCGACGTTTGTAATAAGTAGGGAACGGATTTTTATGTAAATAAATATTTTTTCTTGCTTGTAGATGAAAGACTGTAACTAAGACAGAAATTCCGAACCAGAACACAATAATAAACTCGTACATATTACATATTAATGTGAATGAATTTCTTTCTTAAATGTATTGCGTATGAATCTCTTGACTACACGTAATGTCTCACACTTTCGAAGGAGAATCCCTTATCTATGAAGTGACGGTTGACGCAATGCATTCAACTGGAATATTCTCCAGCGAAGGCGTTGGCTTGATTCATTCAGACCGTTAATGCAGTACCGGTACATAAGTGAAGTGATTGGTGGTATAATGCCGAAAGTGAAATCGAACTGTCATTTCCATTTACAGCAATATGTTGCTAAATTTAATGGAATTTTTACAAGTCACGTAAAAATTCTGTTCTTTCAAAAATGTAAGAAATCAGTAAATGCAGATCAACGATATCAACTCTTGTAGCATTTAGCAATTAATAAACATAGAATATCCGCTTCACGTGCAACCTCTAGACAAGTTCTTTTAGGTGAAACAGCTTTCTCTTCACATACTCCATTTTCAAAAAGTTCTGAATATTATAAAGAATTATATAGCCTATAGCCTATTGTTATACCAAATTTACGAAATCGTGACATCGAAAACATAATCTTGATGCAGGATGGTGCACCAGTTTATACACCAATTAAGCGATTGTTACGTAACACGTTTGGTGATCGCATAATAAGCAGACAATTTCCTAACACCTGGCCCCCTGATATCAATCAAGCAGATTTTTCGCTGTGGGGTTAATTAAAGGACCGAATTTTTAAACTAATTCTACGGCTACCGACAAACTAAGATATGCAATTTCGTAACAAATTGAAGATATTGTATCAGATTTATCACAACATATAAGAGTGATTGTTGTTTGTTGAAGAACAAAATTGCGAACATATTCAACATTTAAACTACATCTAATAAACCCCATATCTTTATTAGTATAAGTATGTTCTTGTTTTGTGTGTATAGTCTTAAAAAAGGTTATGCCGACTTCAAAATCCAACTTATTTTGAATAACCTTAACATATTTTTCTCAGAACCAAACTGAATTGCAAATGGCCGCTGAAATAATACGAGCGCTTTTCAATAAAATATGACGGTATTTTATGGGTTGTGTGAATAATACGGTCACCAGGACGTTATATGTTTTTTTCTTACGATTTAGTCTACGAATTTTGATGTGTTTCATTCTCTCTTGTGACAATGTTCAATCGATATGCACGAATATAGCGATAGGCCTATCTAAAAAATTAAATCTTAACTTCGAAAGGACTTGTCAAGAAAGAAATGCTTTTGTACATCCCTGAGCTATATCGTGACGAAGTGAAAGAGAGCGAGCTAGGACGTGAGTGTTGCAATATTTGATAACATTTACAACGCACTTACAAAATGGCTTCCGCAGTGAGTTCCACCCGATTTAACTTCCAGTAGTGTCGCTTCTATTGAATCAAGGAGTGGGAATTATAATTGGGCCATCAGCCAAGTTATAGAGCGACGTCGTGGGCTAGGATGAACAGATTTTAAAAACTAAATTTACAACTATCGTTTTGGTCACTGAGTTGTAGAAAGTATATTTCAATTGAGTGAATGTTTTGGTCATCTTATAGTTTTCTATCCTCCACATCTCTTCTCTCTCTCGCATTTCCTTCTTTCGTTACCCATGTTTTTTTTTTCTTTTCTTACCTTCTTTGTAATATCTTTCGCCTCTTAAATTTAATTTTTCTGTTTTCTCTTTCACTTTTCTGTCGCCTATTATCTTTCGCATTTCTTTCTTTACCCCTGTACTCCTGGGTCAAGAGGGATGGGTTTTAAAATCCTTAACATGGCTTCCCTCGGAGCGAAGTAAAGCTTAAAGATTTACAGCGCATATAATAATAATAATAATTTTATTTTCCCTGGCAGAGTTAAGGTCATCAGGCCTACTCTACCACTCAACCAGGATCAAATCACGTACAGAAAAATACATACCGGTATACAAATATTAACTTAAAAATAATAATAAACATAATTAAGTAAAAAAGAGAGATTGAATACATATACACTATCAATATTAACTTTAAAATAACAATAATAAAAAAAATATATAATAAAAAAAGAGACTCAATACATAATCACAAATAGGAAAATACATTCTAGTATACAAGTATTAACTTAAAAAAAAGAATTAATACATATGAATATAATCTCACAACTAAAGGAATAGCAGAATTAGTATGATCAGCACAGCACGTGTTACGTTGAGACAATGACAATTACCTAGATATTGGTGTTAATGGAAAAAATAAAGTAATGACTGTGTAAAATAATAATAATAATAATAATAATAATAATAATAATAATAATAATAATAATAATAAAATAAATAAATAAAAATTATGCCTAAAAAACTAATTCTGTGCATTTAAAACATTTCTGAACAACCTAATTTTAAACAACTGAGGACTAAGACTACCCCTGATTTCCAGCAGCAGCGAATTCCATGAGCGGGCCATGGCTATTGAGAAAGAACTTGAGTACAGAGATGTCTGATGACGTGGTATTGATAGCAACAGATTGTGCTGTGAACGTGTATTTCGATTATGATGTGAAGCTAGGAGAGTAAACCGAGAGGCAAGGTAGTTGGGTGTGGAATCATGTATAATTCGATATAGCAGGCAAAGAGAATGTACTAAACGTCGATCTTGCAAGCGTAACCAGGAGAGTGGTAGAAAATATTCCGATATATGATCATGTCGGCGGATATTGAAAATAAATCGGACGCAGACATTATGTACACGTTGAAGTTTTTGAGAAAGTTCAGCACTTATGTCGCTATATAAAACATCACATTAGTCAAAGTGAGGCATTACAAGGATCTGTACCAGAATTTGAGTTTATTAGGAAGGAAATTTTTCAGGCGCTTCAAAAAATGCATGATAGAGAAAACTTTTCTACAGATATATCTGATTTGCGTATTCCAGTTCATATTAGAGTCGAAATAGATGCCGATGTTTTTTTACAGTAGCACTGAAAGGATTATTTTGTTGTTGAGAGAGACAGGCTGAAGAATCTTCTCCGCGGTAGAGGGCTCCAGACAAAATTTGTCGTCCATTTGTCATCCATGCTGAAATTTGAAGGAGCACACTGTGTCCATTTCAGTGACCAAAGTGTGCACGGGCTTGTCTCTTCTCTGTTTTTCTCTCGTTCCTTCTCGCCTCTGCTCTCTTTTCTGTTCTGTATTCTCTTGTTCTCCATTCACTTCTCTACTTTGTTTTCTTCTTTCCTCCGTTCT